>NW_028318281.1:760000-922500 GCF_062004578.1 Staurois parvus
TCCCCCAGGGCTGTCTTGCTGAGCAGGCTCGGAGCTCAGGCCAGATCTGTCATTGGCACTGGGAGCCGTCAGACTGCTCAATAGCTGAGCGCAGTGAAAGCAAAAGAAGGAGTGTGTGCTGTGGTCTCTGCCTCCCCCTAGAGTGCAGTACCTGGCTCTGTGAGTGAACAACGAAGTACTGCAACTTTTTATAGGGCTGTGTGTGTATGCATGTACAGTTGTGTTCAAAATAATAGCAGTCAGACATCACTAACCAGATCAATCACTGTTTTTGGTAGAAATGATATTTTTACATGGCAAATAATTTACTAGCAGGTGTAGTAGAGTAATAGAAATCCAACAGACCCAACAGTCATGACATGCATGCTGCTGATTCTGTGTCATTGAATCACTCATTGAAAGGGGCATGTTCAAAATAATAGCAGTGTGGAGTTCTATTAGTGAGGTCATTCATTCTTTGAAAAACAGGTGGCAATTATTGCCCTTATTTAAGGAAGGAAGGCAGCAAATGTTGGACATGCTGGTTACAGTGCATTTCTCTCTGAAATTCTGAGGAAAATGGGTCGTTCCAGACATTGTTCAGAAGAACAGCGTACCTTGATTAAAAAGTTGATTGGAAAAGGGAAAACATATAAAGAAGTGCAGAAAATGATCGGCTGCTCAGCTAAACTGATCACAAATGCTTTAAAATGGCAACCAAAACCTGAAAGACGTGGAAGAAAGCAAAAAACTACCATTGGAATGGATAGAAGAATAGCCAAAATGGCGCGGACTCGGCCAACAATCAGCTCCAGGAAGATGAAAGAAGGTGTGACGTTCCCTGTGAGGACTGTTACAATTAGAAGACGCCTATGTGAAGCCAAGCTATCTGCAAGAAGCCCCCGCAAAGTCCCACTGTTGGAAAAAAGACATGCTGAAGAGGTTATAATCTGCCAAAGAGCACATTGACTGGCCTAAAGAGAAATGGCGCAACATTTTGTGGACTGATGAAAGTAAGATTGTTCTTTTTGGGTCTAGTGGGCGGAGACAGTTTGTCAGACGACCCCAAACACTGAATTCAAGCCACAGTACACTGTGAAGACCGTGAAGCATGGTGGTGCAAGCATCATGATATGGGGATGTTTCTCATACTACGGTGTTGGGCCTATTTATCGCATACCAGGGATCATGGATCAGTTTGAATACATCAGAATACTTGAAGAGGTCATGCTGACTTATGCTGAAGAGGAAATGCCCTTGAAATGGGTGTTCCAACAAGACAATGACCCCAAACACACCAGTAAACGTGCAACATCTTGGTTCCAGACCAACAAGATGGACGTTATGGAGTGGCCAGCCCAATCCCCGGATCTTCATCCAATAGAAAACTTGTGGGGTGACATCAAAAATGCCGTTTCTGAGGCAAAACCAAGAAATAGAGAAGAACTGTGGAATGTGGTCCAATCATCCTGGGCTGGAATACCTGATCACAGGGGCCAGAAGTTGGGTGACTCCATGCAACACAGATGTACAGCAGTTCTCAGAAACAGTGCGACTACAACCAAATATTCATGAAGTCATTCAAAGGAAAGCAAAATCTTCAAACATTTCTCAGTTTATATAGTGAATGTTTGAGTTTGTAAAGAATACAAACACTGCGATTTTTTTTGAACCGTCTAATGTTCACTTTTCTTCAATTTTTTTAGAGGAACAACACAAATTTGATATATTTTTCTTCATGTTTTGATTTGGAATAGAATGTGTCGTGTTCCCAATGCATTTGTGTGGATGGAAATAAAAGCTATTAGAAGGATTTTCAGCTTTATTCACTTTTTTCAACACACTGCTATTATTTTGAACACAACTGTAGATGTGTCTCTGTGTATGTACATGTATGTGTGTGCGTGTATATGTGTGTGTTTGTGTACATGTATGTACATGTGTATGTATGTATGTATGTATGTATATGTGTCTGTGCGTGTGTATTTCTGTGTAAGTACATGTATCTGTGTGTATGCGTGTCTTTACGTGCCTGTGTGAGTATACATGTGTCTGTATGTGTGTGTGTGTACATGTTTCTGTGTGTGTGTGTGTGTGTGTGTATGTACATGTTTGTGTATGTGTCTGTGTGTGTGTACAGGTGTCTCTGTATGTCTGTGTGTGTGTACAGGTGTCTCTGTATGTCTGTGTGTGTGTGTACAGGTGTCTCTGTATGTCTGTGTGTGTGTACAGGTGTCTGTTCATGTGTGTTTGTTGGTGGCAAGTAACTCTTAAGGCCTGGCTAGTAGCTCAGGATTTTAAATTTTAAGTCCTGTAGTATTAGCTACATACAGTATGCGGTGCCATGTTCTGCACCCCACTGCTTATCGTGTGCTCTAACATGTGCTTTTCAACTACACCAGATGCCGTGTTAATTTGGACCGTCATGTCTGCGTGAATGGAAGATAGGATGAATACGTCCTGTTTGTCCTTCCATTTCACTGCAAGTAATTCACCAATTCACAATCTGGCTTTCTCCCCCTTTCCAAGTGGGGTGTTAACAAGCCTTTGGGGGAAGCCCCTCTGATTAGGTCACATGGAGCCACAGCAGCCAATTTCTTTAACCGTTTGCCCTCCAGAGGATTTACCTCCCCTTCCTGAGCAGGCCATTTTTTGCATTACGGCGCTGCTACTTTAACTGCCAATTGCGCGGTCATGCAACACTGCACCCAAATGAAATTTACATCCTTTTTCCCACACATATAGAGCTTTCTTTCGGTGGTATTTGATCGCCTGTGCGTTTTTTATTTGTTGCACTATAAACAAAAAAAGACCGACAATTTTGAGAAAAAACTATATTTTTGACTTTGCAATCAAACATGTCCAATAAAATTAAAAAAAAAAAATCAAATTTCATCATAAATTTAGGCCAAAATGTATTCTGCTCCATGTCTTTGCTATATAAAAAAAAAAATCCCAATACGTGTAAATTAATTGGTTTACGTGAAAGTTATAGCATTTACAAATGGTGGTATATATACTGGATTTCTTTTTTTACTAGTAATGGCTATGATCAGCGACTTATAGTGGGATTGCAGCGGGCATTCTGATACTGGGGGGGAGCTGACTTTTTGTCACTGACATCCCCAGTGACACCAATACAGTGATCAGTGCTAATAAAAATCACTGACACTGTACTAATGGCACTGGGCAGGAAGGGGTTAATATCTGGGGCGATCGAAGGGTTAACTGTATGCTTTAATATGAGGAGGTGTGTGTGCTTTCCACTGTAAGCATACTGCTTTGTATGGCTCTGCTATGCAGAGCCATACAAAGCAGTGTGCAGGAGCTGACAGGGGTGCGCGCCCCCTACCCAGAAATGCAAAATCACACACACACACACACACACACACACACGTGATTTTGCATACCCGTGCCACCCTGTTGCAGTATTTTTGCTATAGGGCGGACAAGAAGTGGTTAATGTGACCTATAAACTGTACAACTCCGTTGAACAACAAATTGAAATCTTTTAGGTTGAGGGCAGTAAAAATAAAAATATAAAATAATATGGTTGCATAAGTGTGCACACCCTTAAACTAATACTTTGTTGAAGCCCCTTTTGATGTGATTCCAGCACTCAGTCTTTTTGGGGAGGAGTCTATCACCATGGCACATCCTGACTTGGCAATATTTGCCCGCTCTTCCTTGCAAAAACACTCCAAATCTGTCAGATTGTGAGGGCATCTCCTGTGCACAGCCCTCTTCAGATCACCCCACAGATTTTCCATCGGATTCAGGTCTGGGCTCTGGCTGGGCCATTCCAAAACTTTCATCTTCTTCTGGTGAAGCCATTCCTTTGTTGATTTGGATGGATGCTTTGGGTCGTTGTCATGCTGAAAGATGAAGTTCCTCTTCATGTTCAGCTTTCTAGCAGAAGCCGGAAGGTTTTGTGCCAATACCGACTGGTATTTGGAACTGTTCATAATCCCCTCTACCTTGACTAAGGCCCCAGTTCCAGCTGAAGAAAAACAGCCCCAAAGTATGATGCTGCCACCACCATGCTTCACGGTGGGTATGGTGTTCTTTTGGTGATGTGCAGTGTTGTTTTTGCGCCAAACATATCTTTTGGAATTATGGTCAAAACATTCACCCTTGGTTTCATCAGACCACAACACATTTTCCCACATGCTTTTGGGAGACTTCAGATGTGTTTTTGCAAAAATGTAGCCGGGCTTGGATGTTTTTCTTCATAAGAAAAGGCTTCCGTCCAGCCACTCTACCCCATAGCCCAGACATATGAAGAATATGGAGGATTGTTGTCACATGTACCACACAGCCAGTACTTGCCAGATATTCCTGCAGCTCCTTTAATGCTGATGTAGGCCTCTTGGCAGCCTCCTAGACCAGTTTTCTTCTCGTCTTTTCATCAATTTTGGAGGGATGTCCAGTCCTTGGTGATGTCACAGTTGCGCCATATTTTCTCCAGTTGATGATGACTGTCTTCACTGTGTTCCATGGTTTATCTAATGCCTTGGAAATTCTTTTGTACCCTTCTCCTGATTGATACCTTTAACAATGAGATCCCTTTGATGCTTTGGAAGTTCTCTGCGGCCCATGGCTTTTGCTTTGGGATGCGACTAAGAAAATGTCAGGAAAGACCTACTAGAACAGCTGAACTTTATTTGGGGTTAATCAGAGGCACTTTAAATGATGGCAGGTGTGTACTGACTCCTATTTAACGGTATTTTTAATGGGATTGCTTAATTCTGAATGCAACTACACCCCCAGTTTTAATAGGGTGTGCACACTTATGCAATCACATTATTTTAGTTTTTTATATTTTTACTCTCCCCCCTCCCCCCCCAAAAGATTTCAGTTTGTTTCTCAATTGAGTTGTACAGTTTATAGGTCACGTTAAAGGTGGAAAAAGTTCTGAAATGATTTACCTTTGTCTCATTTTCTTACATCACAGAAACCTGACATTTTAACAGGGGTGTGTAGACTTTTTATATCCACTGTACAGACAGTATGTGGCGCCATGTTCCAGACCCCTCTGCTCATAGTACCCTTAATGACCCGTTCTGCTGATGTAGTGGTCCATATACTGTACACTGCAATACACAGCCATGGTGTGAACATCCATCATAATTCGCCTAGTGATAAGCGCTCATTAGTTAGCTTGACCATGTGACCATGCTGACCAATGAGAAGCGCATTTGAGGCTTCTTCTTCCAATAAAAGTGTCCCAGGAGCAAGCAGCATCTTTCATTGGACAGCACTGACCAATGAGCACTTACCATTGCAAGCATTATGAGGGATACTAACTCTGGGGCTGTGTATTGCCGTGTACAGGCTGCTATGCCGGCAGCATGGGGCACCACAGCTGCTGTGTGCAGTGAGAGTGCCTGAAAAATGTACATAAAAAAAAAACAAACACAAGATCTTCAAGTGCTCCAAGTAAAATCTATTGGGCCAAAAACATGCCTGTTGATGCTGCCAGAAATCTTGTGAGCCAATAACTTCTGTGCACAAGCTGGGCTCCGTGAGATGAGGAGGAGGGAGGAGATGAATGGAGCTATTTCCATAACCCTTCTAATCAATAAAAGTGGATGTAAATGCGTACATATACCTAGTGACGTGACTGGCCTCAGGTGATCTACAGAGATGAAACAAATCCTCCTACATAGGTTGTACCCGTTTATCTGCATTCTTCTCTTCCTTACATCCGTTCAAAGTGCTGAAGGTATACAGCTTGTCTGAGAGTTCAGAAAAAAAAGGGGCAGAGAGCTAAAGTTACACTCTGCTGAGCTCAGTGAGGAAACTGTGAGCTGATTGGAGGGAAGAAACCCCCCCCCCCCTGCACAACACACAAGAACAGAGCTGAGGTTGTCAATCTGCTGGAGGTCAAACCCCTGTCACCATTTTACTCTTGGTGTCAGGAAAACTTGTCAGAAGTGATTCATACTGATAGCAGAGTAACAAGGCAGGAAAGAGAAATGACACTTAGTGCTCAGGATTGTGATAAGCACACACTATAGAGGGATATGCTTTGTTCATATTTTAGGTCTGAGGTATAAATACTTTAACCCCTTGGCTCCAGCACTTTAAGGGGTTTTTGATGCTGGGAGGCGGGCCTTATGACCATGTGACTGCCTATCACAGTGGTCACATGATCAGAAAGCTCCTGACCACAAGTAGCGATAGGGACCTTTCCGATAGAAGTAGCGATAGGAACCTTTCCGACAGAAGTAGCGATAGGGACCTTTCCGATAGAAGTAGCGATAGGGACCTTTCCGACAGAAGTAGCGATAGGGACCTTTCCGACAGAAGTAGCGATAGGGACCTTTCCGACAGAAGTAGCGATAGGAACCTTTCCGACAGAAGTAGCGATAGGGACCTTTCCGACAGAAGTAGCGATAGGGACCTTTCCGACAGAAGTAGCGATAGGGACCTTTCCGACAGAAGTAGCGATAGGGAACTTTCCGACAGAAGTAGCGATAGGGACCTTTCCGACAGAAGTAGCGATAGGGACCTTTCCGACAGAAGTAGCGATAGGGACCTTTCCGATACAAGTAGCGATAGGGACCTTTCCGATAGAAGTAGCGATAGGGACCTTTCCGATAGAAGTAGCGATAGGGACCTTTCCGACAGAAGTAGCGATAGGGACCTTTCCGACAGAAGTAGCGATAGGGAAATTTCCGACAGAAGTAGCAATAGGGACCTTTCCGATACAAGTAGCAATAGGGACCTTTCCGATACAAGTAGCAATAGGGACCTTTCCGATACAAGTAGCAATAGGGACCTTTCCGACAGAAGTAGCAATAGGGACCTTTCCGATACAAGTAGCAATAGGGACCTTTCCGATACAAGTAGCAATAGGGACCTTTCCGACAGAAGTAGCAATAGGGACCTTTCCGATACAAGTAGCAATAGGGACCTTTCCGACAGAAGTAGCAATAGGGACCTTTCCGATAGAAGTAGCGACAGGGACCTTTCCGATAGGAGACGGTAGCTGTGTTGGGAGCACGCAGGGCGCATGCCCTTGGCACGTTTGGTTACATCTGGTATGCAAATATGCGGCCTCACAGCGTCAAGGCCTACCACCAAGAGACCACGCATTTGCGTACCACCAGCGCCAAGAGGTTAATACATAGAGGTTTCTGACCTTGCTTCAGCCTCTTTCCGTCATTGTACAGCAGGGAAGGAAAGTGCTGACATGAAACAAGCCGATAGGTGGAGAAAGCTGACAGATGAATTAATCTCCTTTCACTGTCCAATCACAGGCTTTGAGGGGGGGCTGGGTCCAAGAAGACCTGGGCTCAGAGGAAGTTGGTTGACTGATGCTGGCCTTTAGACTTAGGGCATCTAGTGACAGAGAAAGTGTACTGCAGGAATAACCTCTGAACTGAAGGTGAATATTGCAGAAGAAGGGGTTTTTATTATTCGATCGGTGATTGGGCTTTTTCTTTCTTTCTTGATATTTTTGGCTGGAGTTCCACTTTAAGTATAGCCAAGCTATTTTATTTAAAGCAAAACCTAAGGTTGGGAATTAATGGCAGTCATGGGGGTTGTTGTTATGGAGGAGGACAGCCCTGCTGTGTTCTTTTGTCTCTCCTGCTCATCTGCCTTTGTCTGAAGGAAGAGATGACAGCATGGATGGGTGTAGCCAGTGCAGATAATAAGCATGTTTGGAAAGTTCTGAATTATTTATATAATACATATTTCTAATGTTTGCCATCAGGTGAGGCCTCGTTGTATTAAAGCCAGGAGGAGATGACAATTGGAAAAACGCCATCTGCATGGGGTTGGGTGTTCATTACAATATGTTGAGCTTTGGTTCTCTTAAAAGCTGAACTCCAAACAAATCACTAAATGCATGGTCAAAATGCGTGTACTAATGTGTGCATGGTGTCGTAGGATTTGTGGTTTTCAGCCAGTCTTATGATCCAGTTACCCCCACCAGATAGAACAAGTTGGTGACCTCACAGCTAAATCTGACCTCCAGCCTTCCCTTAAGCCTTGCACAGTTGTACAGGCTCCTCTCCTGGACTGAAAATATTTTCACCGCACACGGTTAGCTTCTCACAAGGTCCATTAGAAGCTTCAGGAAGTCAGATAGAGCTCACCTCATTTCCTAGCTGGAGGACTTCCAGGATCATCTAAGCCAGGGGTGTCCAAACTACAGCCCTCCAGCTGTTGAAGTACTACAAGTCCCATCATGCCTCTGCCTCTGGGTGTCTTGCCTGTGGATGTCAGAGTCTTGCAAGACCTCATGGGACTTGCAGTTCCTCAACACCTAGAGGGCCATAGTTTGGACACACCTGATCTAAGTCCGGCAATTCTCAACCAGGGATCTGTGGATTACTAGGGTTCCTCCATAGGTTGCTATGGGTGCATTGAGCTGTGGCTGATTGATCTCCCATTTGGTGGTGCCTTCATAGTTCTGGGGCCAACAACAGTGAGAGCCAGCCACAGGAAACCAATGATCTTTTTAACTGTCTGTAGATGGTCTGTCCATAAATGGAGGGCCCCTTTTCCCGCAGACTCCCAATGAATTGGTTTTAGCAGGGGTTCCCTTAGACCTGAAAGTTTCAAGAGTTCCTTGGAGTTGAAAAGAATGAGAAAGACTGATCTAACTCTTTCCTCCTGACTGTCCCTGGCTCATCCCTTTCATTTATTGGATTTCAGTTCTTTCAAGTAACTAAGGCTCAGCATCACATGTAGTAGTTAGCAGATGACCAGACTGGTGGCCTGGTACATTAAATATCTGGATGGAAGCTCTCAGCATGTAAGCATATCAAACCTTTATTTGCCTCAACAAATCAATAACACAATCATCAGTCCCTCCCCTCATGCCAGGGTGCTAAGTGTAATCCTAGACTCCCATCTGTCCTTTCAGGCCCAAGTCCAATCACTGTCCAAATCTTGTAGACTTCACCTCCGCAACATCTCCAAGATACGCCCGTTCCTAACCTCGGAAACCACTAAGCAACTTATTCACTCCCTGGTTATATCTCGCCTTGACTATTGTAACTCCCTCCTCATTGGCAGACCTCATCGCAGGCTATCCCCTCTTCAGTCTATCATGAATGGTGCTGCCAGACTCATCCACCTTACTAACCGCTCTGTATCTGCCACCCCTCTCTGCCAATCCCTCCACTGGCTTCCCATTGCCCGACAGATAAAATTCAAAACATTAACAATAACATATAAAGGCATTTATAACTCTGCCCCAAATTACATCACCAATCTTGTCTCCAAATATCACCCAAACCGTACTCTCCGCTCCTCACAAGACCTCCTGCTCTCCAGCTCCCTTGTCTCCTCCTCCCATGCTCGTCTCCAGGACTTCTCCAGAGCTTCCCTATCCTCTGGAACTCCCTACCACAATTTATCAGAATATCGCCTACTCTGCTCACTTTTAGGCGATCTCTGAAAACCTATCTCTTCAGGGAAGCCTATCCTGCCATCAGCTAATAATGGAATCCTCTACTCTTCCTACCAGTCCATCCCCCACAGTTACTACCTCTTGTACCACTAACCCCTCCCTCCTAGATTGTAAGCTCCAAGGATCAGGGCCCTCCTATCCCTCTTGTATTGAACTGTATTGTAGCTGTATTGTCTCCCTTTATATTGTAAAGCGCTGAGCAAACTGTTGGCGCCATATAAATCCTGTATAATAATAATATATAAATCCTGTATAATAATAATAAATTGCAATTTTGACTGGAGTGGACCTAGAGGTGCTGTCCATGATATTATCTACTTGGACATCAGCGCAGTCCTGCATCAGACTCTGTGCCATCTGTCCCTGATTGCCAAGGACACGATCAGGTTTTACTGATTTGACATTGGGTATTATTATCCCTCGACTCGGTCCTTCAAGGTCCAAGTTAAAGAAGAACTATAGAGAGTATGATATCTAATTCAACTATCCATTTAGCAGAATCCCTCTGCAATTTTGCAATATGAAAAGCAAAAAAAAAAAAAAACCACACACACACACCAGTTTCTGGATCAAGGAGGGCTCCAACAAGCGCCCAAACAAGAGGGCTCAGACGGCCGCCCAAACACACAGTAATTTTACAAATAAAGATTTGAGTGGCTTGTGTCGGGAGACTTGTACCTCCAGTCTAAGTTCCTCTTACTTGGAAGAGACCTGAATATTTACCTGCAGACGAGATAAGGCTCCAAATTGTATTCCCCATTTACGTATATGCCCAGTAAATATAGTGTCCACCCTTCCTGCATTCCGTATTTCAGAGTCCTTCTCTGCTTATATAGCCCTTCTTATCAAATAGAAAACAGATCACCTTGGAAGGACCAAGGCAGACACGATACCCTTCCTATCACATCACACACGCCTAATGGCACAATTCCAATCATGATATGGGTTTTGCAATGAACAGCTTGAAATATATGAAGTTATAAAATAAAATATCTGATGAAACAAAATGGGAGTATACAGCCATTTTATAATATTAAAAATATGTGACTCAGTAAGGATCATAGTGATCCCTATACAGGCTTCACTTAATAGCTGACTGGTCTTAGTTGTATTAAAATACATGAGTGTTTTCCAATGCATTACCAGAAGAGATCTCGGCATGTACGGGACATTTTTGTCACAAGATATCCACCCACATCTACAGCATGACCATAAATCTGGAGTTCTTCTTTACAAAATCAGCAGCTCTGCTGAGTGACCCGCCCTGATGAGAGCAATCCTACTATGCAAAATGTACTGTAGATCTCCATTTCTGTCTGGGAACGACTCAAATACTGCATGATGGTCACCAGAATTGATGATGTAGAGCAGGGGTCTCCAAACTTTCTAAACAAAGGGCCAGTTTAATGTCCTTCAGATGTCAGGAGGGCCGAACTGTGGCCAGCTGGAGTAGAAGAGGTCCCCATGTCCGTGGGAAAAAATAATGCCCTATTGTTTGGTGTCAGTTAGAGGAATTGTGCCCCATCATTGAAGCCATTGGACCCCATCATTGGTGTCATTGGGAGGAATTATGCACCACCGCTGGTGTCATTGGAAGGCGTTGTGCCCTCTTCATTTGTGTAAATGGGGGGAATTAAATCCAAGAAGACTGCAGCACCGATATTGTGTTCACATTTGATGGACTTTATTATTGCTGTTCATATGGTCAATGTCATTTTGAGCACTTTGTGTGTCTTTATCCCTCCACAGGGATTCACTTCCATTTAGTTTTGAGTCCCAGTTGTGGGTACAAAGGGTCACTTGGTTTGTATCCCTTACTGGGATTGGGTTCACCACATTTACAGGTCACGTAATAGGTCATTCAGACCTAGTGTGTGTTTGAGCACCTAGTGTCACTTATCTATTTTGGTCTGTGATTTTGTAGCGCTACACCACTTTTTATATATTATTCATTTTGACCTACAGGTATAGGATTAGGTGTCTAGCTGCTTCACTATTCATTCCAACAGGTCATTTCTCTGGTACATCTGAGTGCGGGGGGACTATTATATTATATATGCCCCATCATTGATGCCATTGGACCCCATCATTGGTGTCATTGGGAGGAATTATGCCCCACCGCTGGTGTCATTGGAAGGTGTTATGCCCCCTTCATTGGTGTTAATGGGGGGGAATTATGCCCGATTGTTGGCATCAGTGGATGAAATAGTGCCCCAAGGGCCGGATAAAGGCAAGCAAAGAGTCGCATCTGGCCCCCGGGCCGCAGTTTGGAGACCACTAATGAAGGATAAAAAGGGATGACGTAGAGTGAAGGACAAATTATGTAGCATGAAAGATGCATGTACGGTGATTATTATCATTATTATTGACTATTCAGTAACAATTCTGCATAAATAAACTGACATGTTACAATATGCAGTATCATTCTTCAGAAAAAGCGAGGCTTTTTCTGAAGGCTTCATGCACACTGGGGCTCTTCGAAACACTCTTCTCTTGGCAGGAGAAAAGCAGCTGCAATAACACTCCTAAGACGCATTTTTTTTTAAACACGTTTAGACGCGTCAAGCACGTGTGCCTTTATTAGATTCATTAGCCAGAATATTAATTTATTCTGGCCATTGAAATGAAAAAATGCTAAAGCACTAAACGTATCTCGTCGTTACTATTGTAACGCCCTCCTCATTGGCCGACCTCATCGCAGGCTATCCCCTCTTCAGTCTATCATGAATGCTGCTGCCAGACTCATCCACCTTACTAACCGTTCTGTATCTGCCACCCCTCTCTGCCAATCCCTCCACTGGCTTCTACTCAGTGTCCTCCACCCCTCTCTGCCAATCCTTCCACTGGCCTCCACTAAGTGTCCTCCACCCCTCTCTGCCAATCCCTCCACTGACCTCCACTCAGTGTCCTCCACCCCTCTCTGCCAATCCCTCCACTGACCTCCATTCAGTGTCCTTCACCCCTCTCAGCCAATCCCTCCACTGACCTCCACCCCTCTCTGCCAATCCCTCCACTGGCCTCCACCCCTCTCTGCCAATCCCTCCACTGGCCTCCACTCAGTGTCCTCCACCCCTCTCTGCCAATCCCTCCACTGGCTTCCCATTGCCCAACGGATAAAATTCAAAACACTAACAATAACGTATAAAGCCATTTATAACTCTGCCCCAAATTACATCCCCGATCTTGTCTCTAAATATCACCCAAACCGTACTCTCCGCTCCTCGCAAGACCTCCTACTCTCTATCTCCCTTGTCTCCTCCTCCCATGCTTGTCTCCAGGACTTCTCCAGAGCATCCCCCATCCTCTGGAACTCTCTACCCCAATTTATCAGACTATCACCTACTCTGCTCACTTTTAGGCGATCTCTGAAAACCTATCTCTTCAGGGAAGCCTATCCTGCCCTCAGCTAATACTGGAATCTTCTACTCTTCCTACCAGTCCATCCCCCACAATTACTACGTTTTGTACCACTAGCCCCTCCCTCTTAGATTGTAAGCTCCCAGGATCAGGGCCCTCCTCACCCTCTTGTATTGAACTGTATTGTTACTGTATTGTCTCCCGTTATATTGTAAAGTGCTGAGCAAACTGTTGGCGCTATATAAATCCTGTATAATAATAATATATAAATCCTGTATAATAATAATAATATAAATCCTGTATAATAATAATATATAAATCCTGTATGATAATAATAATAAACGTGCCTATCGTTAACGGGCCTTTAGGTGCGTCAGGCTTTTTTCTGCCAAAACACTCCTCTCTTGAATGCACAAGTGATGGGTTTATTTTCCGGCCTTCCTCTAAACTTCTGAAAACATCTATGTGTGCATTGACACATAGGTCAACACGGAGAGACCAAAAAAAAAACCTCAAATGCCTGTAAAAGTAATGTTTGAGCTCAATTGTACATGATGCCTCAAGAACACTGGAACAATAGGAGGTAGCAGCCAGCAGCACAATGGCTGTATTACAGGTTTAAAGGGCCACTCTAACCAAAATGGATATACAGTATATCGTTCGCTAAATGCAGGTTGGTTAAACCACTTAACATTTCTCTCGAAGACTTTGCTCACAAGATATTGAACCCTACTAGAATGAAAAGGGCCGTTGACTTGGGCACAGACTTTATGGCTGGTTCACTTTTCATGAACCAGACCTTCTGTTTTTCTTTTTATCCCCAGTTCTGAAGTAATCTTATGCAAGTTTTTCTTGGATCCTGACGGACAAAAGCAACCAGTTTTGCTGAAGGGCAAAATTTTTTTCTGGCTGTTTGATATGTACAGTTTCTGCAGAAGCAGAGTTGTTCATTATACACAATATGAAAAGCCAGCAGCCGGTTCTTCAAGCTCAGTTGACACTGCAGACTCCACACATCTGCACTGCAGCAACACACGCTGAGTAGTATCTCTGCATGAAACACTTCATTACTGCAAGCTGCAGAAATCAAGGACCGTCCCATGGAATACACAATACCAGGAACGATAACTGGACCCTACACCAAACCCATCATGCAGAGAAACCAGAGACGATAACTAGACCCTACGCCAAAACCACCATACAGAGGATCCAGGGACAGTAGCTGGACCCTAGGCAAAACCCATCATACAGAGGAACCAGAGACAGTAACTGGACCCTAGGCCAAACCCACCATATGGAGGATCCAAGGACAGTAACTGAACCCTAAGCCAAACCCACTATACAGAGGATTCAGGGACAGTTACTGGACCCTAGGCCAAACCCATCATGCAAAGGATCCAGGGACATTAACTGGACCCTAGGCCAAACCCATCATGCAGAGGATCCAGGAACAGTAACTGGATCCTAGGTCAAACCCATCATGCAGAGGATCCAGGAACAGTAACTGGATCCTAGGCCAAACCCATCATGCAGAGGATCCAGGAACAGTAACTGGATCCTAGGCCAAACCCATCATGCAGAGGATCCAGGAACAGTAACTGGATCCTAGGCCAGACCCATCATGCAGAGGATCCAGGAACAGTAACTGGACCCTACACCAAACCTATCATACAGAGAACCAGGGATGATAACTGGACCCATGCTAAATCCATCATATAGAGATCTGTCTGCGATAACTCAACTCTAGGCCAAACCCATCACGCATAAAATCAGGGAAGACAACTGGACACAACACCAAACCCATCATACAGAGGATAGTAACTGGACCGTACTACAATTCCATCATATATAGACCTGGCTGCAATAACTGGACCCTAGACTAAACCCATCATGAAGTAAACCGAAAACGTTAACTGGACCCTATGCCAAATCACTCATACAGGAAACCAGGAATGACAACAACTGGACCCTACACCAAACCCATCATACAGAGAACCAGGGATAACAACTGGACCCATGCTAAGCCCATCATATAGAGATCCAGGGCAATAAATGGACCCTAAAGCCAAACCATCAGAGAACTAGGAATGATAACTAGACTCAACACCAAACCCAGAACTGGCAATGAAGGTTACACTAGAACCATTTTACCCTAAAACAGCGGTTCTCAACCTGGGGGTCGCGACCCCTTTGGGGGTCGAACGACCATTTCCCAGGGGTCGCCTAAGACCATCGGAAAACACATATTTCCGATGGTCTTAGGAACCGAGACACCGCTGCTCTGTCTCGCGATCTGTGGGCGGGATGATATACTGCCCCTGTAACCTGGCCACACCTCCGGGATCACTCAACAGCTCCGCCTCCTCGCCGCTGATTGGCCACCGGAACTGTAGCTCAGGAGAGGCACACAGGAGGCCAATTACCGGCGAGGAGGTGGAGCTTGGAGAGGAGGAGCCGAGCGGCAGAGCGCGCAGATCGAAGAAGATTGAGGGAGCTGCAGGACCGAGTGAAGAGGAGAGAGGCCAGAGAAGGAAGACAGCTGACAGGTAAGTGCAAATTTTGCTTCTGCAGGCTGTAGATGGGAGAGGGAGAGAGCGAGCCCAGGCTGGAGCAGGGGCCAGCAAGGTAAGTATCATTGGTGTCAGTGGGAGGAATAGTGCCCCATCATTTGTGTCACTAATACCAACGATGGGGCACTATTCCTCCCCCCACTGACACCAACGATGGGGCACTATTCCTCCCCCCACTGACACCAACGATGGGGCACTATTCCTCCCCCCACTGACACCAACGATGGGGCACTATTCCTCCCACTGACACCAACGATGGGGCACTATTCCTCCCACTGACACCAACGATGGGGCACTATTCCTCCCCCCATTGACACCAACGATGGGGCACTATTCCTCCCCCCACTGACACCAACGATGGGGCACTATTCCTCCCCCCACTGACACCAACGATGGGGCACTATTCCTCCCCCCACTGACACCAACGATGGGGCACTATTCCTCCCCCCACTGACACCAGTGATAGGCACTATTCCTCCCCCCACTGACACCAATGATGCGGCACTATTCCTCCCACTGACACCAACGATGGGGCACTATTCCTCCCACTGGCACCAATGATAGGCACTATTCCTCCCCCCACTGACACCAATGATAGGCACTATTCCTCCCCCCACTGACACCAACGATAGGCACTATTCCTCCCCCCACTGACATCAACGATGGGGCACTATTCCTCCCCCCACCGACACCAACGATGGGGCACTATTCCTCCCCCCGCTGACACCAACGATGGGGCACTATTCCTCCCCCCACTGACACCAACGATGGGGCACTATTCCTCCCCCCACTGACACCAACGATGGGGCACTATTCCTCCCCCCACTGACACCAACGATGGGGCACTATTCCTCCCCCCACTGACACCAACGATGGGGCACTATTCCTCCCCCCACTGACACCAACAATGGGGCACTATTCCTCCCCCCACTGACACCAATGATAGGCACTATTCCTCCCCCCACTGACACCAATGATAGGCACTATTCCTCCCCCCACTGACACCAATGATAGGCACTATTCCTCCCCCCACTGACACCAACGATGGGGCACTATTCCTCCCCCCACTGACACCAATGATAGGCACTATTCCTCCCACTGACACCAATGATGGGGCACTATTCCTCCCACTGATACCAATGATGGGGCACTATTCCTCCCACTGATACCAATGATGGGGCACTATTCCTCCCACTGACACCAATGATGGGGCACTATTCCTCCCACTGATACCAATGATGGGGCACTATTCCTCCCACTGACACCAATGATGGGGCACTATTCCTCCCACTGACACCAATGATGGGGCACTATTCCTCCCACTGACACCAATGATGGGGCACTATTCCTCCCACTGACACCAATGATGGGACACTATTCCTCCCACTGATACCAATGATGGGGCACTATTCCTCCCACTGACACCAATGATGGAGCACTATTCCCCCCACTGACACCAATGATGGGGCACTATTCCTCCCACTGACACCAATGATGGGGCACTATTCCTCCCACTGATACCAACGATGGGGCACTATTCCTCCCACTGATACCAACGATGGGACACTATTCCTCCCACTGATACCAATGATGGGGCACTATTCCTCCCACTGATACCAATGATGGGGCACTATTCCTCCCACTGACACCAATGGCGGGACACTATTCCTCCCACTGATACCAACGATGGGACACTATTCCTCCCACTGACATCAGTGATGGGGCACTATTCTTCCCACTGATACCAACGATGGGACACTATTCCTCCCACTGATACCAACGATGGGACACTATTCCTCCCACTGATACCAATGATGGGGCACTATTCCTCCCACTGATACCAATGATGGGGCACTATTCCTCCCACTGATACCAATGATGGGGCACTATTCCTCCCACTGCAAAATTACAGTTCTGAAGTAGCAACGAAAATAATTTTATGGTTGGGGGTCACCACAACATGAGGAACTGTATTAAGGGGTCGCGGCGTTAGAAAGGTTGAGAACCACTGCCCTAAAAGGACCATAAAATAGTTTTCATGTTTCTGCAGAACCCCTGGTAAAAAATGATATCTACAGTTTATGGTATATTAGTGTGATTAGTAAATTGTAGATAAAATAAGAATGTGAATTGTGACACCCAGATTGGTTCATTTTACAATGCCCCTCCCCCACATGACAAATTGGTTAATTTTAATATTCATAAAAACAAATCAGTAATATTAATAGCCAGAAGAAAAAAGGTCCCTTTGTACTAGTGGCCAGTGAGGACACTCCTCCATGCATTTAGTAATACCGTTGAAAAATGCTCTTTATGTTGCAGGTCAGTGCAGAAGTGACCCCTTTACATTTGATCTGCCATTGCACATTGCTCAAGGGACCCCCTGCAATCTTTGGAGGAACCTTGGTTGAGAAAGGCTGCAATAGAGTATCAGAGGTATTGGCTGTTTTAATCTTCGAGAGCAGCAAAGGAAAACAGGACTATAATTATTCTGCTGTCTAAATTATTTAGGGACATTTTCCATTAGCAGTGCAGCATAGACCCCTGCCAGCAGCAAAGCTCATCGTGGATCCCAAAATATGAATTATCGAGTAATGAAACTGAATTGAAATGAGTAAACATGCAGCCAAGTGGAAAGGGAGGGGGATGCAGCTGATGAAAACGCTGCAGAGGGCACAGATAGAAAATGCATGTCGTTATTTTCCTTTTCAAGTCTTCCTGTGAGGAAAAAAATATATATATAATCCAGTTGAATTACATGTTTCCAGAATTTCAGCAAACTTTATTGCAGTGCTACCTGCTTTTCTCTTGGACATATTGACATATGCCTTGTCAGTACTTTCAACAAACTGACTGCAAAAAACATTGAAGGCTCGGTCTTGCAATTAAGAAATTCAACAGAACATCCTCTGGTAACTGGGACAACCAGGTGGTCCTGTTCAAGGATTAAGAATTTTCTTTTTATATAGCCTTCAACGCATGGAGGAGTTGACCATCCAATTCCATGATCGTTACACTGCCAATATAACCTTCAATGTATGGAAGAATGGACTGCCCAATTCCATAACTATTTATTTATACAACCTTCAATGAATGGAGGAGCTGACCACCCAGTTCCATAACCTTTACACTACCCATATAACCTTCAACGTATGAAGGAACTGACCACCCAACTCTATTAATGGTATATAACCTTCAAAATATGGAGGATTTACATGTTCAATTCCATAACTATTGAATTTATACAACCTTCAATGAATGGAGGAGCTGACCACCCACTTCCATAACCTTTACACTACCCATATAACCTTCAACGTATGAAGGAACTGACCACCCAACTATTAATGGTATATAATCTTCAACATATGGAGGATTTACCTGCTCAATTCCATAACTATTTATTTATACAACCTTCAATGAATGGAGGAGCTGACCACCCACTTCCATAACCTTTACACTGCCCATATAACCTTCAACGTATGAAGGAACTGACCACCCAACTCTATTAATGGTATATAATCTTCAACATATGGAGGATTTACCCGCCCAATTCCATAACTGTTACACTACTTCTATAACCTTCATTATATGAAGGACCTGTCCACCCAATTCTATGACCGTTACACTGTCCTATATAAAGTTCAACATATGATGGGATTTACCACCCAATTCCATCAGCCTACTTATATAACCTTTAACATATGGGTAGAGATGACTGCCCAATTTCATGACCCTTACACAGCCCAAATCTAAAAAAACTATTACACTACTTACATAACCTTCAATGTATGGAGGAGCTGTCAGCCCAATTCCATGACCGTTACATTGCCCATATAACCTTCAGCGTATGAAGGAGTTGACCACCTGATTCCATTACAGTTACACTACTTCTATAACCGTCAACATATGGAGAATAAAACCACCCAATTCCACAACCGTTACAATATTTATACAAATATGTGGAGCACTGGGATCGCCTATATGGGACCATTACATTTCAGAAAGAGTCAGAAGTAGAGGCAACAGTGATCATGTTGCTTTTAGGACTCTGTTGCTCCCCATCCCCTGAGCATCTGGTACTATTTTCTCCAAGTTTCCCACCAATTTCTTCCATCCTCTTTCCTTCCTCTCCAATTATTTCTTACTTCGCATTCCTCTGCACTCTCTCCTTATCTCTACACTTCCAGGTACAGCCTTCAGGTCCGGTGGGATGACCACAACACCTTGGCACATTACCCCCCTTTTCAGACCTTCCTTACAACAGACTGTTATCTTAATAATGACCCAGAATGGAGAAATTATGGAAACCGATACAAAACCCCCTGAGCTCAGAGACCAAGATAAGAATTCAGCAGGTAGAACCATATATAAATAAAAGTTCATCCAACGGCCGATCAAAGGTTGTGCAGCTTAAACACAGGGCTGGGGAAGCGCAATAAAAACTGTAACGAAGAACAAAAATACAAGAGAGCACCAACCTTGCGCATTACCTCAGTAAGTAAAGGGTGAATTTATTAAATTGAGATATATATTCACAAAAGTAGCATTGGTAAAAGCATATAAAATCCAACATCAGAGTACTGGAATAGCAGACAAGTGCGGGTCCCATCAAGAGGGGAGGCTCTCAGAATTAAGCTGACGCGTTTCGAAAGGGGAGTTACTGAGGAAGAAGGGATCCACCTTCAAAACATGTCAGCTTCATTCTGAGAGCCTCCCCTATTGATGGGCCCATTACATTTTAGAAAGAGTCAGAAGTAGAGGCAACAGTGATCATGTTTCTTTTAGGGCTCTGTTGCTCCCCATTCCCCTGAGCATCTGATACTATTTTCTCCACGTTTCACACCAATTTCTTCCATCCTCTTTCCTTCCTCTCCAATTATTTCTTGGTTCGCATTCCTCTGCACTCTCTCCTTATCTCTACACTTCCAGGTGCAGCCTTCAGGTCCGAAGGGGGAGCTACTGAGGAAGAAGGGATCCCCTTTCGAAATGCCTCAGGTTTATTCTGAGAGTCTCCCCTCTCGATGGGACCCGCACCTGTCTGCTATTCCAGTATGCTGATGTTGGTTTATATATGCTTTTACCAATGCTACTTTTGTGAGCATATATATCTCAATGTAATAAATTCACCCCTTACTTACTGAGGTACAGTTGCAAGAAAAAGTATGTGAACCCCTTGGGATTACGTGGAGTTTTGCATGAATTGGGCATAAAATGTGCTCTGAACGTCATCTAAGTCACAACAATAGAAGAACACAGTCTGCTGAACATAATACTACACAAACATTAGATGTTGCCATGGTTTAATTGCACATAACATGTAAACATTCACAGTGCAGGGAGGAAAAAGTATGTGAGGCCCTAGCTTAATGACTTCTCCCAGAGCTAATTGGAGCCAGGAGTGAGCCAACCTTGACTCCAATCAGTGTGATGATATTGGATGTGTTGCTGACAGCTGTCCTGCCCTTAAAAAACACACACCTGTTTTGGGTTTACTGGTTTCAAGAAGCACTGTCTGATGTGAACCATGCCTCGCAGAAAAGAGCTCTCAGAACACCTACGATCAAGAATGACTTGCATGAAGCTGGAAAGGGTTACAAAAGAATCTCCAAAATCCTTGATGTTCATGTGTCCACGGTAAGACAGACTGTCTACAAATGGAGAAAGTTTAGCACTGTTGCTACTCTCCCTAGGCGTGGTCGTCCTGTAAAAATGACTGCAAGAGCACAGCGCAGAATGCTGCATGAGGTAAAGAAGAATCCCAGAGTGTCAGCTAATGACCTACAGAAATCTCTGGCACATGCTAACATTTTTGTTGACACATCTACAATAAGGAAAACATTAAACAAGAATGGAGTACATGGGAGGACACCACGGAGGAAGCCATTGCTGTCCAAAAAGAATATTGCAGCACATTTGAAGTTTGCAAAAGAGCACCTGGATGTTCCACAGCACCACTGGCAAAATATACTGTGGACAGATGAAACCAAGATTGAGTTGTTTGGGAAGAACACACACTATGTGTGGAGAAAAAAAGGCCCAGCACACCAAGATCAAAACCTCATCCCCACTGTGAAACATGGCGGAGGGAGCATCATGGTTTGGGGCTGCTTTGCTGCCTCAGGGCCTGGACGGATTGTTGTCATTGATGGGAAAATGAATTCCAGAGTTTATCAAGACATTTTGCAGGAAAACGTACGACCATCTGTCCGCCAACTGAAGCTCCGCAGAGGATGGGTGATGCAACAGGACAATGACCCAAAGCATACAAGTCATTCAACAAAACAATGGCTGCAACAGCACAGAATACGCCTTCTGGAGTGGCCCAGTCAGAGTCCTGACCTCAACCCGATTGAAATGCTGTGGCATGACCTTAAGAGAGCGATTCACACCAGACATCCCAAGAATATTGCTACACTGAAACAGTTTTGTGAAGAGGAGTGATCCAAAATTACTCCAGATTGTTGTGCAGGTCTGATCTGCAACTACAGGAAACGTTTGGTTGAGGTTATTGCTGCCAAAGGAGGGTCAACCAGTTATTAAGTCTAAAGGTTCACATACTTTTTCCTCCCTGCACTGTGAATGTTTACATGTTATGTGCAATTAAACCATGGCAACATCTAATGTTTGTGTAGTATTATGTTCAGCAGACTGTGTTCTTCTATTGTTGTGACTTAGATGACGTTCAGAACACATTTTATGCCCAATTCATGCAAAACTCCACGTAATTACAAGGGGTTCACATACTTTTTCTTGCAACTGTAATGCACAAGGTTGGTGCACTTTTGTTTTTGTTCTCAGTTATGGAGAAATTATAACCTGCTTTTTCCTTGTTGATAAACACAATTTGCAAATTACACTACTATGGAGTTATGTCTTCTCCAGATCTGATGGCTGCACCTTTTAAAAGGAATTCAACACCATCCGTATCCCTATAAGCTGGCCATACACTAGCAGATTTTTGTATGAACACTTGTACAAAAATTCTCAGTATTTGATGGTTTGATGAATGTCATTCAAAAAAATACTTAAAATATTTTGTTTGCTTTTAATGTTCGATTTTAGAACAAATGGACTACCCCCCCAACAAAAACCACATACACTGTTAGAAATGAATTTGCTCGTTCCTGCTCATTCGAATTTTCTCAGCACTGTGGTCAAACATGGATTTGACCAAATTAACAGTTAAAAATATCAACCTAAATGTCCATAAAATTAAAAAAATTGCAAAAACTTTTCTAGCGTATCAGCAGCTATAATCGGCAAGATACCTCATCGGAAACTAAGCTCCCACAGGAGGTGGTGCTTGTAATGTGATTTCACACTCTGCACAGTGGGGAATGCCAGTCACGCATGCAGAAGATGGACTTCTGGGCGCAAAGACCTTCTCCACTGTTGCAATTAAAAGATTTTAGAATTTAATGGCAGTTTTAGAAAATCATATCTAGTTGCAAATTTAAAGGAAACCAAAGTATAAATGTCATATCCTTTTTCCTTCAAAACAGGCTTTTTACATTCAGGCAGGAAGTTCAAAACCTGATCTCCCACCAACACCGATTGGTGGGAAGGTCCCTTTGTGGAATCCCCACCAAATCAGTTGTTACATAAGAATTGCATTTAGAAATGTCCACGTTAGCCTTCTCTCAACTGCCATTCTTAGGCTACATGTTGCTGGGGACTCCGCGGGGGTGGTTTCTAGATCATCAACTGAATGAATACAGTGGCTGTGCATGGGGGCTCTTAAGAGCCCTCACTAAAAAGACAAGGGTGGGCTGGTACTAGGCCACACCCATCTCCTTACCTAGACCTTGCTTAACTTAACCAAGTACACACCCTTGAAGTTCTGACATATTATGGGGGTGGTCCTTTGACCAGTCTAGCAGAAATGTACAACCGGATACAAACATTATAAACGCAGTTAATACTAGTGGTGCACCAAAATGAAAATTCTGGTGCCGAAACCAAAAATTCAAAATGCACTTGGCTGAAACCCGAAATGAGCATTTTTAAAAAAAATTAATTTATATTTTTTGTAAAAAAATACACTTTGATTAAAAAAAAAGAAAAAAAAAAAAACAATAACCCATTTTTTTGTAAAATATGAAAGAGAATGTTACAGCAAGTAAATAGATACCCAACATGTCGCGCTTTAAAATTGTGCATGCTTGTGGAATGGTGTGAAACTGCGGTACTTAAAAATCTCCACGGGTGATGCTTTAAAAATTTCTACAGGTTAGCTGTGTAACGTTACAGAGAAGGTCTAGTGCGAGAATTATTGCTCTTGCTCCGACGTTCATGGTGATACCACACATGCCCACACCATTTACATATGTGGGCATGGCCTACGTATGCGTTCACCACTACATACGAGCACGGGGGGGGGACTTTAAACTTTTTATTTTTTAATTTTAATATTTTTTTTGTTTGTTTGTTTTTTTTTGTGCTGTCCCTTTGAAAAAAATTGTAATCACTTTTAGTCTTATCACAAAAAATGCATGCATCCCTTGTGATAAGACTAAAATGCACGTATCCCTTGTGATAGAAATAACTAGTGACAGGTCCTCTTTATGGAGAGATATGGGGTCAATAAGACCCCACATCTCTCCTCTGCCATGTAAAACATTGGATCAAAAAAAAAAAAAATATATTGATCTAGTGCTTTAAAAAAAATAATAATAAATTAATAAATTGTCCGGAAGTGACATCGCTCCAGTCCTCCAAGGACATAGAAATGAGTGGAGGCCATCTTTCCTTCACTCATCTCTATGCCCAGCGCCGGGATCGTTCGATGGTTTCGTAGGTAAGGTTGAGAACTACCGAGCGGTGGCCGGTGGTGGCAGCAGCAGGCGGGCGGCAGAGGTGGGCGGGGGGCGGTGGCAGCGGGAGGGCGGTGTTTTTTCGGCACCTGTACCTGTGCTTTTTTCATGTGGTGTTTTTGGCCAAAACGTTTCGGCCACCGTAATTTCGGTGCACCCCTAGTTAATACAACAACACACATTTTAAACAGACCGGTGTTCTTTAGTCTAGAATTCACACACATGCAGTGCAAGACAATCAACAATGGCAAGTTGACGAGCTGCATTCTTCGGAGTACACGTGTGAGCACCCAGGAATGTGCTGATACACGGGTCTGCAGGCCCAAACACGACCAGTAAACACTTCGTCACACACTGACTCGCTAATACAAGGCTACCCTGTACATAAGGACACGCTACCCTATTGTTCCTATATAAAGGGATCTGTCACCGCACATCAAGGCCTAAAGGTGCAAAACACCAAAATACGCTTAACTGGGACCTGAGGTTGGAGACCGCAAGACTGATGGGAGGTCAGGAAAGTCAATACAAAGACAATAAACGCCATTAAAGGGATTGTAAACCTTCACCTTGTAAAATAACCTATTCACTTCAAAATAGTAAACAAAGGTAAAACATTTGGGTATAGATATAACAAAAGGGGGGAGGGGGAGGGGATTCATGATGGGAGTTTTTTGACACACCCTCTGCATAAGAGCTGGGGGAAACAGCAGGACACTGATCTTCCTAGTAAAAGGCTATGTGGGGGGGGGGGGGGGAGTGGCATGTCAGGACAATTCTAATCATTGGAGGAGAGCAGAACTGACCACGCCCTGCTCTCCTGCCTAGTGTGGTCAGTTTTTAATAGGAAAGCAGAGAGACTGTCAGAAACACCAGAGATTTCACACAAAGGAAGCCATACAAAGAGAACAGGAGACTTTTTCATACAAGAACATGGTACAGCAGGCACATATCAAGAAGAGGAAATGTTGGGTTTACATCATCTTTAACCCCTTGGCGCCGGCACCTCCCGGCCCTTTAAGGGTTTCAGAAGCCAGGAGGCGGGGCGGGGTTTAGGGTCATGTGACCACCGTGACACGCCGTCACATGATCGGGAAAGGTCCTGATCGAAACAGGAGATTGGGACCTTTCCGTGAGTACCGGACATGTGCGCTGGGAGTGTGCAGGGCTCACGCTCTCAGCACGTTTTTTTTTTTTTTTTAATAGAATGTAGATGTGCGGCCGCTTGGCGTCTAGGCCCAGACGCCGGGAGGTCGCACATTTGCGTTCAGCCGGCGCGAAGAGGTTAAGGACAATTCTACCTTTAAACTTAAAAAATAGAGATAATTTGCAACACCTTCCCCGCACCTCCTGTCTACATATGCTGAGAATCTTCCACCGCCCGTGTCTGCCGATGTACCAAATTATACACTTGTAAGCCAGAGCTGACCAATGAGCGTCTTCTCTTTTGTTTTGGAAGGATGCTCCCACTGCTCATGTGTCACGTGACTACCACAACCCGCATTATGCTGCTATACAGCCTTAGAGGTTGAGTATGGCGTTAACAAGTGTATGGATCATTACACCGGCAGACATGGGGGACAGATGATTATCAGCACATGCAGATAGGTCCAGTGGTGACCAGAGAAGCAAGTTTGGAATTTTTATACCAAAAAACAAAGAAAGGGAGGGGGGGGGGGGGTCACGAAAAGTCTGAGAGCACCAGACCAAAAGAACCAGGAGCCCAAAAGTCTTGGTATCAGCCTACAAGAAGAAGACATAAAAACAACCAACACATTCCGGGGGCTTGAAGATCTACCACTTTTTTCCTTCCCCAAGGCCAGATTGCCAAGAGAGGACCACGCCTCACCTTCGAACCATATCCAGCCCTCCTGCCTATCATCCTGATCTCACAAAAAAATACCCCAATACTTACCCTTCCTTTGACTCTAAGGCTCCATGTACACAGGACACTTCTGAACGATGGAAACGGACTGCTGGAAAACGTAGGTTAAAAAACGTCTGTTTAGCCGCGTTTATGCGTGTTTGCGTTTAGAAGCATTTTTTTTAAAGATAAGCA
Organism: Staurois parvus; assembly: GCF_062004578.1. Taxonomy (NCBI): domain Eukaryota; kingdom Metazoa; phylum Chordata; class Amphibia; order Anura; family Ranidae; genus Staurois; species Staurois parvus. The sequence continues at coordinate 786,209 of NW_028318281.1, forward strand.
GAGGAGAACCTCCCAAGTGCCCAGAATGCACTGAAAAGTGGTAAATTATGAACTATTTCAGACTGTTTCAGGGAAATACAGAGAGTAGAAGCAGAGAGAGAAGTATGTGTTGAGATTAGCTTAGGTGTGAGTTGCTCATTAACATTTCTTTTGTTTCCAAGGGTGGGAAAGGTATCTGGTGGAGGGAGTCATTAAGGTCTCCTGGCAGGGGGTCTTCATGAGGAATTTGAGGTGTGAATGGTCATTAACATATCTTTTGTTTCCAAGGGTGGGAGAGGTCTGAGGTGTGAATTGGTCATTACAATGTGTGACAAGCTTTGTAGGAACATCCTGTGTTCAGTGTTTTGTCCATTTGAGTACCTTGAAAACACTTTGCATGTATTTTTCATGATGAAAAAAGACTCTGGACAGCATCGGGAACTGGATGTCAAGATCCTACCTTTCCCCAGGGCTTGTGCTGCTCCATGTTCTGGCATCCATCTTAGGTGTCTGCAAAGCATTGTGGGATCCTTTATGCTTTCAGCCCTCCGCGGCTCCTCCCACAGGAGGTGGCGGCTTATCACATATAAGTCTGCTGTTTGCAGCTGTCCATTGCATTCATGTCCTGTCTGTTGCACAGCAGCAAGCTCCTCTTTAGTTTCTCATTGCTCTCCTGGATACCGACTCGGCTTTGGCAAGACTCCTTCCTGGCTTCTGACCCCGGCTCTGGCGACCATCCTTCCTGGCTTCTGACTGCGGCTCTGGCGACCATCCTTCCTGGCTTCTGACCCTGGCGACCATCCTTCCTGGCTTCTGACCCCGGCTCTGGCGTTCATCCTTCCTGGCTTCTGACCCCGACTCTGGCGATCATCCTTCCTGGCTTCTGACCCCGACTCTGGCGATCATCCTTCCTGGCTTCTGACCGCGGCTCTGGCGATCATCCTTCCTGGCTTCTGACCCCGGCTCTGGCAACCATCCTTCCTGGCTTCTGACCCCGGCTCTGGCGACCATCCTTCCTGGCTTCTGACCCCGGCTCTGGCGACCATCCTTCCTGGCTTCTGACCCCGGCTCTGGCGTTCATCCTTCCTGGCTTCTGACCCCGACTCTGGCGATCATCCTTCCTGGCTTCTGACCCAGACTCTGGCGATCATCCTTCCTGGCTTCTGACCCAGACTCTGGCGATCATCCTTCCTGGCTTCTGACCCAGACTCTGGCGATCATCCTTTCTGGCTTCTGACCCCAGCTCTGGCGACCATCCTTCCTGGCTACTGTTCTACCAAGTCATCCGCTGTTGCTGTTGGACTTGCATAGACTCTGTCTTGCTTTTGTATAATAAACTTACCTTTAATTGCACCTCCTTGTGTGTCTGGCTCCTCGCTCCCTGACACTGGAAGAGTTAAAAAAAAGGTTCAAATGCAAACGCTTATAAATGCGTTTACAAGCATTTTGCATTTGAAACGCTGATAAAAATCAACTGCTGAACGCAAGTTTTCTGCGTTCAAAAAGATGACTGTAAACGACGATGTGTACATGGACACATAGGAGAACATTAGGGAGAGTTCAGGGGCTGCTGAAAAAAACGCTGAACAGTTCCTAAACGTGCGTTTATCAGCTGCAGTGTACATGGAGCCCTTAGACAAGACTTCTACTACTACTTCTTCACCACTACTCCTCTCCGGTCTATCACCCTTTGCTCACTTATCTACACCGTGCCTCTCTTGTTCTACTGTTTTTAGAAATCGGCCGATATGCATGCCGTTAGTGGGGCAATGCCGTCGGCCATTTTTTGTGGACCTTCTCGTTTCTTTTCATCGGTCATGCTGGAAAATCCACAAAAAATGTCCATTTTTCATAGACATTGGTGGCAGCATCAGCAACGACCGATTTTTCGTTTATCGGCTGATAAACGGCCCGTCTATGGCCTGCACAAGTCCTCATGCACACGGGACTTTTTTACAGCGGCTGTTTTTGGCTTTTGACATTTTTTTCTACAGCCAGTAAACCCCCCCCAGCATGTTCTTCTTTGTGTCCATACAAACATAGACTGGAATCAACGTTTTTTTTTTGGCAGGGATGTTTTTTGGCTGGAAAAAAAACCCAGAACTAGTGGGTTTCTAGAGGAGTTTTTTAGCTGTAAAAATGCTCTGATGACGGTAAATAGCGTTTTTGAACTTTGACCAAAAAAATTTTTTTTATTGTGGTAAAAAACTGCAAATGCAAAAAAAGAGGCAAAATGCCGCTAAACACTAATACAAAATATGGCAAATCGCAGTTAACCAGCGTTTTTGGACTTTTTTTAATCTAAAAAAAAAGCTACAAAACGCAAAACGCAAAAAAAAGCTCATACAAAAAGGCTAAAAAAACTCAGGTTTTCAACGTGACTTTACACAGCTAATGTTACCAGCGTTAATAAAACGCCCCGTGTGCATGGAGCCTAAATAAAAAGAATTTCTAAATAAAAAGCAAACAAGAAAGATCTCCCACTTCTTCCAGGCTATAAAACAAGATCATGTAGAAAGAAAACCATCACTGTTGGACTCATGTATAACATACTGTATATTATTTGAATTGTATTGTCAAATTTGCATTGATATATACAGTTGTGTTCAAAATAATAGCAGTGTGTTGAAAAAAGTGAATAAAGCTGAAAATCCTTCTAATAGCTTTTATTTCCATCCACACAAATGCATTGGGAACACGACACATTCTATTCCAAATCACAACATGAAGAAAAATACATCAAATTTGTGTTGTTCCTCTAAAAAAATGGAAGAAAAGTGAATATTAGACGGTTCAAAAAAAATCGCAGTGTTTGTATTCTTCTTTACAATCTCAAACATTCACTATATAAACTGAGAAATGTTTGAAGATTTTGCTTTCCTTTGAATGACTTCATGAATATTTGGTTGTAGTCGCACTGTTTCTGAGAACTGCTGTACATCTGTGTTGCATGGAGTCACCCAACTTCTGGCCCCTGTGATCAGGTATTCCAGCCCAGGATGATTGGACCACATTCCACAGTTCTTCTCTATTTCTTGGTTTTGCCTCAGAAACGGCATTTTTGATGTCACCCCACAAGTTTTATATTGGATTAAGATCCGGGGATTGGGCTGGCCACTCCATAACGTCCATCTTGTTGGTCTGGAACCAAGATGTTGCACGTTTACTGGTGTGTTTGGGGTCGTTGTCTTGTTGGAACACCCATTTCAAGGGCATTTCCTCTTCAGCATAAGGCAGCATGACCTCCAAGTATTCTGACAAATTCAAACTGATCCATGATCCCTGGTATGCGATAAATAGGCCCAACACCGTAGTATGAGAAACATCCCCATATCATGATGCTTGCACCACCATGCTTCACAGTCTTCACAGTGTACTGTGGCTGAATTCAGTGTTTGGGGGTCGTCTGACAAACTGTCTCCGGCCACTAGACCCAAAAAGAACAATCTTACTTTCATCAGTCCACAAAATGTTGCGCCATTTCTCTTTAGGCCGGTCAATGTGCTCTTTGGCAAATTGTAACCTCTTCAGCACACGTCTTTTTCCCAACAGTGGGACTTTGCGGGGGCTTCTTGCAGATAGCTTGGCTTCACATAGGCGTCTTCTAATTGTAACAGTCCTCACAGGGAACGTCACACCTTCTTTCATCTTCCTGGAGCTGATTGTTGGCTGAGTCCGCCCCATTTTGGCTATTCTTCTATCCATTCCAATGGTAGTTTTTCGCTTTCTTCCACATCTTTCAGGTTTTGGTTGCCATTTTAAAGCATTTGTGATCATTTTAGCTGAGCAGCCGATCATTTTCTGCACTTCTTTATATGTTTTTCCCTCTCCAATCAACTTTTTAATCAAGGTACGCTGTTCTTCTGAACAATGTCTGGAACGACCCATTTTCCTCAGAATTTCAGAGAGAAATGCACTGTAACCAGCATGTACAACATTTGCTGCCTTCCTTCCTTAAATAAGGGCAATAATTGCCACCTGTTTTTCAAAGAATGAATGACCTCACTAATAGAACTCCACACTGCTATTATTTTGAACACGCCCCTTTCAATGAGTGATTCAATGACACAGAATCAGCAGCATGCATGTCATGACTGTTGGGTCTGTTGGATTTCTATTACTCTACTACACCTGCTAGGAAATTATTTGCCATGTAGAAATATAATTTCTACCAAAAACAGTGATTGATCCGGTTAGTGATGTCTGACTGCTATTATTTTGAACACAACTGTAAATATTTTTAATGCATAGTTTTAATGGGTTTAAAATAAAAGAGAAGATATATTTGTTATACCAGAGTAATAGTGATGGTCCAGGTAAAGTCCTGTTAGTGTCTTCTCTGATAGGACTTTTTCTACAATGCTATAAAAATAGGAAGCCTTCCACTGATCAAAATCACATCAAAGTGGAGCTCCACCCAAAAGGGGAAGTTCCGCTCCCCATTAAGGATTGGCATTTTGAGGAGCAGGGGGGAGCAGGTACCCAAAATTGACAGGTACCCCCTCCCACTGCAATCGCTTAGGCCAGGGGTAGGCAACCCGAGAGCCGCAGGACTACAAGTTCCATCATCCCTCTGCAAGTCATAGCTGTAACTGTCAGTTTTGTAATCTTTGCAATACCTCATGGGAAATGTAGTTCCACAACAGCTAGAGAGCCACAGGTTGCCTACCCCTGGCCTAGGCGATTGGAAGCGGAATTTGTCCTCCTACCCTCCCTCCCCGTAGTCTTGTGGGACACGTGACAGGTCCCAGAAGACGACAGGGCCATTCAGGAAGCGCAACGCTACTCGCGCATGCGTAGTGAACACCCGCAAGCTGTCACAGCCAGGTGCCCACACTGAAGATGCCGGCGCCTGGAATACACCGCGGGATCGTGGGACAGGTGAGTGGCTGTTTTTTTTGTTTTTGTTTTTTTAAAGTCAGCAGCTAGTTTTTGTAGCTGCTGACTTTTATTTTTTTACAGTGTGAGTGGAACTCCACTTTAAAATTCACTTCTACAAATATGCATCTCTGTGTGAAGGTGGCCATTTTGGGAGAGGACAGGGTTCCACTTCATATCAGAGCTGCCCCCCCCCCCCCCCCCCATTAAACACCCAAAGACTGGTAATCTGAGGACTGGTGGAGTAATGGTGAAGCAGCGACAGAATAGATGGAGGAAACACAAATCTCCAGAACGAATGAAGCAGCAGTGGGGAGATTCTTGCACTACAGGTCCTCAGGTACAGCTTCCTCTCCAGCACGGAGAACAATGATCAGCACAGTTGTGACATCTAATATAACCCACCCATTTATGCATGATGGACAACATATATGAAGTTGCTTATAACTGCTATTTTGTCATTAGCCCATATCAATAGGAATCACATGAGGACATTTGTTGTTTTGCACATTATTTATATGCTTTTATGCGGATTGTTCGCCCACTGTATGAATAAGTAGCGCAGCACTTTTTTGCCCATTATTTATGTTTTTATGCGGATTGTTCCCCACTGTATGAATAAGTAGCGCAGCACTTTTTGCACATTATTTATATGTTTTTATGCTGATTGTTCCCCACTGTATGAATAAGTAGCGCAGCAATTTTTGCACGATTTATATTTTTTTATGTTGATTGTTCCCCACTGTATGAATAAGTAGCGCAGCACTTTTTTGCCCATTATTTATGTTTTTATGCGGATTGTTCCCCCGCTGTATGAATAAGTAGCGCAGCACTTTTTGCACATTATTTATATGTTTTTATGCTGATTGTTCCCCACTGTATGAATAAGTGGCACCGCACTTTTTGCACTTTATATGCTTTTATGCTGATTGTTCGCCCACTGTATGAATAAGTAGCGCAGCACTTTTTGCACATTATTTATATGCTTTTATGCTGATTGTTTGCTCACTGTACAGGTAGCGCAGCACTTTTCGCACTTTATATGTTTTTATGCTGATTGTTCGCCCACTGTATGAATAAGTAGCGCAGCGCTTTTTGCACGATTTATATGTTCTTTATGCTGATTGTTCCCCACTGTATGAATAAGTAGCGCAGCACTTTTTGCACATTATTTATATGTTTTTTATGTTGATTGTTCTCCCACTGTATGAATAAGTAGCGCAGCCCCATTTCCTATATACAATTTCCTTCAGTAATGGATGTCTACCATCTACCCAGCACCGCCCAGAGTATGTATTATACCCACCCGCCACCTAAGGGCCTATTCACACCAGAAACTGCAAGTAACTGCGCATTTTGTTCCTTGTAGCCATGCATGCAGTTGATGTGCGTTTTTCTATCTAGGTCACTTCCTTCGTTCTTTCGGCTTCTATGTGATGCATTGCAGTGCAGAAAAATGCAGCCTGCTGTACTTTTCTGCACTGCGTTGCACAGTACTGAAATGGTGTGAACTAGGCCCATAGGATAGCCTGGATTTTGGACCGTCTATGGCTGCAGTCGGAGTGCCATCAGCCAACTGCGTTCAGAATGAAAGGGCCCTTAATGTGGAGGGGGTCAGTGTATTGGGATATGGATTTCCCTCTGCAGCCTGCTAAGGAAACCGGTTTTTCAAGGCTCAGCTGCTTCACCCTCTGAGATCTGGAAGGAGATAATGACAGAATATTAAGTGCAGCACGAGCGCTGCCGGGTATGTCCTTGTCCTGACAAACAAGCAGCTCATTTCTGGCATGTTATGACTACAAGGTGGAACACAGAAAGGGTGAGCCTACCACTCCGACATGAGGATCTTCTCCGACACCAAAACACAACCTCAGATCCAGGACACCAGAGGACAATGGTGCTCTATGGTGGCCATACACAGAAGGATCTGATATACGGTTGGATCATCAATTTACTGTCTGGCAGAAGGATACAAAAAATAAAATAAACCCCACATAACACAAAACCCCTTGCAGAATTAAATGCTTCCAGTCCGGACCCTTTCACCCACCCTTCCAGTCCGGACCCTTTCACCCCCCCCTTCCAGTCCGGACCCTTTCACCCCCCCCTTCCAGTCCGGACCCTTTCACCCCCCCCTTCCAGTCCGGACCCTTTCACCCCCCCCTTCCAGTCCGGACCCTTTCACCCCCCCCTTCCAGTCCGGACCCTTTCACCCACCCCTTCCAGTCCGGACCCTTTCACCCACCCTTCCAGTCCGGACCCTTTCACCCACACTTCCAGTCCGGACCCTTTCACCCCCCTTCCAGTCCGGACCCTTTCACCCCCCCCTTCCAGTCCGGACCCTTTCACCCCCCCCTTCCAGTCCGGACCCTTTCACCCCCCCCTTCCAGTCCGGACCCTTTCACCCCCCCCTTCCAGTCCGGACCCTTTCACCCCCCCCTTCCAGTCCGGACCCTTTCACCCCCCCCTTCCAGTCCGGACCCTTTCACCCCCCCCTTCCAGTCCGGACCCTTTCACCCACCCTTCCAGTCCGGACCCTTTCACCCCCTTCCAGTCCAGGCCACTTTTCAGCTTTCAGTGCTGTTGCACTTTGAATGACAATTGCGCAGTCATGCAACACCCATATGCATTTTTTAGCATTTTTTTTTTAAACAGATAAAACTTTATTTTGGTGGTATTTATTCACCACTGGGATTTGTATTTCTTTGCTATATAAATGAAAAAATCCAAACATTTTGAAAAAAAAAAGTGTTTTTCTTATAAAATTTTGCAAATGTATTTATTTTTATTCCAGGTACTTGTATAGCGCCGTCCATTTACGCCACGCTTTACATATACATTGTACATTCACATCAGTCCCTAACCCTCAAGGGGCGTACAATCTAAGGTCCCTAACTCACATTCATACATACACATACCAGGGACAATTTAGACAGGACCTAATTCACCTACCAGCATGTCTTTGGAGTGTGGGAGGAAACCGGAATACCCGGAGGAAACCCGCACAGGGAGAACATGCAAACTCCAGGCAGGAGGTGCCATGGCTGGGATTCGAACCAACGACCCCAGTACTGCCAGGCGGAAGTAAATAATTTTTCTTCATAAATCTTGGCCAAAATGTATTCAGCTATCTTTTTAGTAAAAAAAAAAAAAAACCCAAATTAGTGTATAACCAAAAATTATCATGTAAAAAAAATTTTTTTTTACATATTTCTATTTGTTTTTTGTTTGTTTTTTTAACATACTTTCACCATAGCAGTACAGTGTCACCATAGTGACACTGTATTACTTGTGGGGGGTGATGAAGATTTATTTTTATTTTTTTTTGTTTACACTGATTGCTTTTACACCCATAAAAAGCAATCATTTTTCCTTCTCTCAGGCTGCATTCTTGCAGCTATTGAGAACTACTGTGTGAGCTGTGATTGGTCACAGCTTGTCACATGGTACAAGGCTGTTGTGAATAGCCCTGTACCATGTGACCTCTGTGATCATTCACTGATGTCAGGAAGTGATCACTGTGATCACTGATTGGCCAATCAGTAATCACATGATCAGGACCTCGCACAGAGGTCCCGTACAGCGACCGGTGTTCCGCTTTGTTCCGGATCGCGGTGCCGCACGCTCCCTGGTAGCGCGCACAGGCAGGGAATGTGGAAGATGTTTATAAACAGTTACCTGCTCCTGCACTGCTCCCGTCCGGCCGTATATGTACATGGGCCGGATGGGAAATGGTTAAAGAGGAACTCCAGTTGTTTGTGTCTTTAGTCCTCATGCACACGGGATGTTTTTACAGCGGCTGTTTTTGCCTTTTGACGTTTTTTTCTACAGCCAGTAAACCCCCCAGCATGTTCTCCTATGTGTCCATACACACAGACTGGAATCAACCTTTTTTTTGGTTGGAAAAAGAACCCAGAATTAGTGGGCTTCTAGAGGAGTTTTTTAGCTGTAAAAACGCTCTAACACAGCAAACCACGGTAAATCGCAGTAAACCAGTGTTTTTATTATTATACAGGATTTATATATTATTATTATTATACAGGATTTATATATTATTATACAGGATTTATATATTATTATTATTATACAGGATTTATATATTATTATTATACAGGATTTATATATTATTATTATACAGGATTTATATATTATTATTATTATTATTATTATACAGGATTTATATATTATTATTATTATACAGGATTTATATATTATTATTATTATTATTATACAGGATTTATATATTATTATTATTATTATTATACAGGATTTATGGCCCCAACAGTTTGCTCAGCGCTTTACAATATAACGGGAGACAATACAGTTCAATCCAAGAGGGATAGGAGGGTCCTGATCCTCAGAGCTTACAATCTAGGAGGATCTAGCATTTTTGGACTTTTTGGACTCTAAAAAAATGCTACAAAAACGTGAAAAAAAACAGCAATCCAAAAATGCTAAAAAAACCTCACGTTTTTAAAAACGGGACTTAACACAGTTAACATTACCAGCGTTATTAAAACGCCCCGCGTCCATGGAGCCTAAAAGTCAACAGCGGCAGTATTTGTAGCAGCTGCCTGTTCATTTTCTTTTTTTCCATACTCTCCACCCCACGGATGCAGTGCGGTCATCCCCCGGGGTCAGTTATTCCCTGGTCTTCGGATCCCCATCGCCGCCATCATGGCTGAGGAAGCTGGTTGGGACTTTCCGCTGTTTCACAGCCAGCTCCCCAATGCACGTGCGTGAGATCGCTCTAGGCCACGGGTGTCAAACTGGCGGCCCTCCAGCTGTTTCGAAACTACAAGTCCCATCATGCCTCTGCCTTTGGGAACCATGTTTGTAATGATCAATCTTGCAATGCCTCATGGGACTTGTAGTTTGGCAACAGCTGGAGGGGCCACCAGTTTGACACCCATACTCTAGGTCAGGGGTGTCAAACTGGCGGCCCTCCAGCTGTTGCAAAACTACAAGTCCCATCATGCCTCTGCCTTTGGGAGTCATGCTTGTAACTGTCAATCTTGCAATGCCTCATGGGACTTGTAGTTTGGCAACAGCTGGAGGGCCTCCAGTTTGACACCCGCGCACTAGGCTGTCAGATTGCTCCCACGGCCTCCTGGGACATGTGGTGTGTCTTAGGCGGTTGCAGGCAGGGGGGAGCAGACAGGCCAAATTTTCCCCATTCTCACCTAAGAAAGAATTGCGCAAGCGGGAAGGGGCACAAGTCAAGAAAAGATGGCCACTCCCAAAAAGGGAAAAAACGCGACTTAGCGGTACTTTCACAAAGTTGCTGCATTTGTTTTTTTTTATTTAGGCTTCTTTTCCTCCTCAGGTGTAACACACCTCCTGTATTAGAGCGCCCCCACTCTGGATGAAGGAGCACAGGGGGCACATTTGGACAGCAGCATTTTCAGTCTGGGGGGAGTGGAGTGTTAGATGCACTAGCAGATTTAAATACACTAACAAATTGAAGCCAAACTCCAGATCACACTTTATAAACAGTTAGCCCGGGTTCACATATATGTGGTGCTGTACATCGCATGTGATTCACACAGGAACCGCTCCACATTCCTCTGCAAATCACATGCGATTTGTGTGCGGTGCGATCGGAGCGTACATTATGTATGGCTCTAATCACACCGCACCCGCGCCAAAAAGGTCCAGGACACTTTTTTGGGTCCGCACTAGAATTGGATCGCATGGGTATTCACACCTATGTGATCCGATTCTGCACATTTGCGTTTTGGGGTGTTGTTAACATACACACCCGCAGCACTTCGCATGAACGGGGTGTGATTCTGACTGCATCAGTGTGAACCAGGGCTGACACCAAACAGCTTTTTCCCTTTCGGGGTAAAGCTTTTGCATAAATAAATAAACGCTGACCATTGTAAGAACCCCTGTCAGTGGTAAATGGTTTGTCTCATCTCTGTTAGGCTACGTTCACACTAGCTTTGTCAGCAGGCGTCAGACTGGCATTTGGGAAGCGTTTTTTTAACGCTTCTCAAACGCCTATGGAAATTCTGCACATGGCAGCACACAGTGCTGTTCACAAAGAAGCATTAGCGCTGCGGCAAAACTGATGCCTCATGTTGAGTCAGGAGGCGTTGAAGCCTCCCATTCAAGTCTATGGTGATGCTCCTGAAACGTCTGGCAGGCGGTTGTGGAGCGTTGCTACCATTTAACTTCATTATAGGCATTTGTGGTGCAGTTTTAATGCTTGGCAAATGCCTCAAAAATGCGCATAGGGTGTTTGGGGAGCATTGAGTAGCATTAAAACTGCTTCCCAAAACGCCTGTCTAATGCTGGCCATAGACGGTTTGAAAATCGGCCGAAAAAAAAAAAAAACGGTCATGTTGGAAAATTTGCGGCTGATTTTCCTGGCCAAGATGGACAAATCGGCCGATCGTGTTACTGATAAAAAATTCGCGCATGAGCCGTGACCTGCAAGGGACAGAAGTTATGGGGTGAACTTTATGATTTAGTCGGCCAATTTTTTTTTAGCGTTGGTGGTAACGTTGGCCAAATGAACGACCGAATTTTCGTTTTTTTTTTTAAAAAATCGGCCGATGTTCGACCCGTCTATGGCCTGTCAAACGCTATAGGGGTGTTTGGCAACAGTTAGAAATAAGTGGGGCAGCACAGTGGCTAAATGGTTAGCACTTCCGCCTGGCAGTACTAGGGTAGATGGTTCGAATCCCAACCACGGCACCACCTGCCTGGAGTTTGCATGTTCTCCCTGTGCCTGCGTGGGTTTCCTCCAGGTACTACGGTGTCCTCCCACACTCCAAAGACATGCTGGTAGGTGAATTGGCTCCTGTCTAAATTGTCCCTAGTATGTGTATGTATGAATGTGAGTTAGGGACCTTAGATTGTACGCCCCTTGAGGGTTAGGGACTGATGTGAATGTACAATATATATGTAAAGTGCTGCGTAAATTGAAAGCGCTATATAAGTACCTGAAATAAAGTCAAGTGTGAATGAGCCCTAACTGATACACATTCTGCGGGAGAGCTTGTTCTTTTGAAAAACAGACTTGCTGGCTGGATCGCCAGATGAAAAATAGAAAAAAAAAAAAGAAAAATGAATGCTGACGTCACATCTAAAAGCTGGGAAGCCGCACTATAATAAATGTTTGCTTTTGGGTTTAATACCAATTCAAATGTCATTAGCGGGGCAGTAATTGTTTTTCACATCCAGTCGTGTTCTTCCGGCATCACACGGATATATTATGAGGTTATCTTCATGCGGCGGATATTCCGCAGACTCTGTAAATGTTCTATAATGTGAAGCGCGGTCGTGCCGTCATGTTGGAATTGCTTCCATCTCGGCAGAAGGCAGGAAAACCGTCTCTTCCATGTCCTCCTGGCAGCTTGACAGACAAGAGCAATCCGAGGGATCTGCGAGCCTGGAAACCTTTCCGACATTCACATCCATCTCCCGAGATGAAACAATGGCAGGGAAAGTAAAACACGTCCAGATTAATAGATGTCACTGAGGGTCCTATTCCCTGCGCTGTCACCAGACGACAAGTGGCATCAGTGACATGCTGCCCCTCGTACACGTCTACAGGAACACGAGGCTGCAGCCCTCCCCGCTACACTTCTCTGTTCATGATCTAAAATGCAACACAGCAACACACAAACAAAACACAACACACAAACAAAACCACACAACACAAAACACAACACAAAAACACACAAACAAAACACAACACAAACAAAACCACACAACACAAACACACACAACATACACACAAAAACACACACAAAACACAACACACAAACAAAAACACAACACACAAACAACACACACAAAACACACAAACAAAACACAACACACAAACAACAAGACACACACACAAAACACAACACACAAACAACAACAACACACAAACAACAAGACACACAAAACACAACACAAACAAAACCACACAACACAAACACACACAACATACACGCAAACACACACAAAACACAACACACAAACAAAACCACAACACAATACACAACACACAAAACCACAACACACACACACACACAAACAAAACCACACAACACAAACAAAATCACACAACACAAAACACAACACAAAAACACACAAACAAAACACAACACAAACAAAACCACACAACACAAACACACACAACATACACACAAAAACACACACAAAACACACAAACAAAACCACAACACACAAACAACACACACAAAACACACAAACAAAACACAACACACAAACAACAAGACACACACACAAAACACAACACACAAACAACAACAACAACAACACACAAACAAAACCACAACACACAAACAACAAGACACACAAAACACAACACAAACAAAACCACACAACACAAACACACACAACATACACGCAAACACACACAAAACACAACACACAAACAAAACCACAACACAATACACAACACACAAAACCACAACACACACACACACAAACAAAACCACACAACACAAACAAAATCACACAACACAAAACACAACACAAAAACACACAAACAAAACACAACACAAACAAAACCACACAACACAAACACACACAACATACACACAAAAACACACACAAAACACACAAACAAAACCACAACACACAAACAACACACACAAAACACACAAACAAAACACAACACACAAACAACAAGACACACACACAAAACACAACACACAAACAACAACAACAACAACACACAAACAAAACCACAACACACAAACAACAAGACACACAAAACACAACACAAACAAAACCACACAACACAAACACACACAACATACACGCAAACACACACAAAACACAACAGACAAACAAAACCACAACACAATACACAACACACAAAACCACAACACACACACACACACACACAAACAAAACCACACAACACAAACAAAATCACACAACACAAAACACAACACAAAAACACAAACAAAACACAACACAAACAAAACCACACAACACAAACACACACACAAAACACACAAACAAAACACAACACACAAACAACAAGACACACACACAAAACACAACACAACACACAAACAACAACACACAAAACACACAAACAAAACCACAACACACAAACAACAAGACACACAAAACACAACACAACACACAAACAGCAACACACAGAACAACACACCAAATATATCTTAGGGCTCATGTACACTGCAGCTGATAAACTGACGTTCAGGAGCTGTTCAGCGTTTTTTTCCAGCAGCCCCTGAACTCTCCCTAATGTTCTCCTGTGTCCATGTGTACATCGTCGTTTAGTCGTTTACAGGCATTTGAGTTTACAGTTGTTTTTTTGAACGTTGAAGTTTTGACGAAAACTTGCATTCAGTAGTCGATTTTATCAGTGTTTCAAACGCAAAACGCTTGTAAAAGCAACTAATCACGTTTATAAGCGTTTGCGGCTGAAATTTTTTTTCTTTAACTCTTCCAGTTCCCAATGCTATCTAGAGCCTTTTTTCATCATGAAAAATGCATGCAAAGCGTTTTCAAGGTACTCAGATGGACAAAACACTGAACACAGGATGTTCCCACCAAGCTTGTCACACATTGTAAAGACCAATTCACACCTCAGACCTCTCCCACCCTTGGAAATAAAATATATGGTAATGACCAATTCACACCTCAGACCTCTCCCACCCTTGGAAACAAAAGATATATTAATGACTATTCACACCTCCTCATTCCTCATGAAGACCCCCTGCCAGGTGACCTTAATGACTCCCTCCACCAGACACCTTTCCCACCCTTGGAAACAAAAGAAATGTTAATGAGCAACTCACACCTAAGCCAATCTCAACACATACTGCTGTCTCTGCATCTACTCTCTGTATTTCTCTGAAACAGTCTGAAATAGTTAATAATTTACCACTTTTCAGTGCATTCTGGGCATTTGGGAGGTTCTCCTGTGCTTATCTTTAAAAAACGCTTCTAAACGCAAACGCACATAAACGCATTATGCAAACGCAGTTAAACAGACGTTTTTCAACCTATGTTTTCCAACAGTCAGTTTCCATCATTCAGAAGTGTCCCGTGTACAGGGGGCCTAAAAGGCATTTATTGTACAATTTTGGACAGAGTGGAGAGGATTAGAACCCCCGACAGGTTTTTTTTGTGTTTATTTGTTTTTTGCTGTGTGTCCCAGTTAGGGAGATTCACCCCCTCTATTGGTCCTGTTTACCATTATCAAAAAAAAATTTAAAAGGAAAATCCCTAGACCCCAGAACAGGCACAGAGGGAAAAAATCTTCCACTGGGGACAACCAGGGATTGCCTTCCCTCACGTTAGACCATACGTATCAAAACACAAGACACACAGGCCAAATATGGCCTGATAGGCCATTTCACCTCTCCTGAAGCTGCCGCACCCGCCCTTTTGTCTCTGCCCCCACCTTGTCTTAGCAGTTGGTAGCATAGAGGAGGACAACGCTCCTCCTCCAGATCCTGCACCTCTGTGCCGCAACAGTAGCACCCACTGGTCTCAGAATTCAGTAGACTCCAGCAGTTGGCTCCTACTCTCCTCTGGTCCTCCTCCAGACCCTGAACTTTCTACTTCCCAGCTCCACCCACCAGCAGCAGTACAAGGTAAAGGGGGGGGGGGGTGCACTTTGATGTAAGTGAGCATGAGGAACTCTTGACTTCTGATGTTGGTAGGAGGGGCTTTTAACATCTGATGTAAGAGGGTAGGCATCTTGTTTTACAGATGCAACTGTCCCTTTGATGGCAACCATAATGCTCATGAGCCACGTGACAAAAACAGGAGTTTGACACCCGTTCTTTAGAGGGATTTTCTCTCACTTCTGTTTTTCCTGAGACTGAAAGTGAAGGGACATCTCCCCAATGAGACACAGATGGCAAAAACACACTGCTCAAAAAAATGAAAGGAACACTTTGAAAACACATCAATTCTCAATGGGGAGAAATCTCCTGCTGGATCTCTATACTGACATAGACGGGGTAATGTGTGAGGAACGTAAGGACGCCCCATCGTTTGATGGAAATGAAAATGATCGACCTACAGAGGACTGAATATAAAGACACCCCGAAAATGAAAGTGAAAAAAAAAAATGCAGCAGGTGAGTCCATTTGGCTGAAATGTCATTGCAGAAACTCAGAATGGTCCTCAGAAGTCTGTGTGGCCCCCATGTGCTTGTATGCATGCCTGACAACGTCGGGGGAGGATCCTAATGAGACCACGGATGGTGTCCTGGGGGATTTCCTCCCAGATCTGGACCAGGGCATCAATGAGCTCCTGGACAGTCTGAGGTGGCATCGGATGGACCGAAACATGACATCCCAGAGGTGTTCTATTGGATTTAGGTCAGGCCAGCGTGGGGGCCATTCAATGGTATCAATTCCTTCATCCTCCAGGAACTGCCTGCATACTCTCCCCACATGAGGCCGGGCATTGTCATGCACCAGGAGGAACCCAGGACCCCCTGCACAAGGAGGAACCCAGGACCCACTGCACCAGGAGGAACCCAGGACCCCCCTGCACCAGGAGGAACCCAGGACCCCCCTGCACCAGCGTAGGGTCTGACAATGGGTCCAAGGATTTCATCCCGATACCTAATGGCAGTCAGGGTGTCATTGTCTAGCCTGTAGAGGACTGTGTGTCCCTCCCTGGATATGCCTCCCCAGACCATCACTGACCCCCCACCAAAACGGTCATGCTGAACAATGTTACAGGCAGCAGAATGTTCTCCACGGCTTCTCCTTTCACATGTGCTCAGGGTGAACCTGCTCTCATCTGTGAAAAGCACAGGGGGCCAGTGGTGGACCTGCCAATTCTGGTGTTCAGTGGCAAATGCCAATAGAGCTCTATGGTGCCGGGCAGTGAGCACAGGGCCCACTAGAGGACGTTGGGCCCTCAGGCCAACCTCATGAAGTCTGTTTCTGATTGTTTGGTCAGAGACATTCACACCAGTGGCCTGCTGAAGGCCATTCTGTAGGGCTCTGGCAGTGCTCATCCTGTTCCTCCTTGCACAAAGGAGCAGATACCAGTCCTGCCTATTGGTTTAAGGACCTCCTACGGCCCTGTCCAGCTCTCCTAGAGCAACTTCCTGTCTCCTGGAATCTCCTCCATGCTCTTGAGACTGTGCTGAGAGATACAGCAAACCTTCTGGCAATGGCACATATTGATGTGCCATCTTGGAGGAGTTGGACTGCCTGTGCAACCTCTGTAGGGTCCAGGTATCGCCTCATGCTACCAGTAGTGACACTGACCCTAGCCAAATGCAAAACGAGTGAAAAACATTCAGAAATGATGAGTAGGGAATAAAAAATGGTTAGTGGCCTCCACCTGGAAGAACATACCTTACTTCCACTTAGATACTGAATTCTCACAGACAGTTTGTTGCATACAGGTATATGGAAAACCTGGCAGAAAGACCCGGTGTAAAAAGTTGTCCATTTAATGTACGAAGGCAAATTTTGCAGTAATGGTTACATATGCACAGAGTAAATGTGTACTGGGATTTTTTTTTTTCTGCAGTTAACGAAAATATACCAGATCGTGTCCCGAACCCAACCCAGCCTATGCCTGGACAGTGAATGGAGAGGCGTGCCCCTTGTTAGCACATGATCACAACTGATCGTTTCCTTGTGCTGCTTCTCCCTCTGCCATTCTGAGCTCTGCTGTAAAAAGGAGAGTAAAATAAATAAAAAATTGAAAAAAACAAAAAAAAAAAAAACCTGTAACTGTACGCCTGTGTGCTGTCAGCCCTAACAGGCTCCTAAAGCCAAACCAAGCTAGGAGCTGTAGTCCAATACGAGGTATGAGGGCCCGGTGAGCCAGCCTGCACCGTGAAGATAAGGCTATACACAGAGGAGCTGGGCTTTATCAGCGGAGGAATATTGCACCCAGCCAGCTGTCACATGTAGATGTGCTGAGCCCCGCTCTGACCCCGACTCTACAATTCGCTTTCATTATGACCAGCATGAGGGCGTTCCAGGCCTCCCACAAGCATCACATGGTGCAGTTCTGGATGTGTGGGCTCGTGTAACTAAATCTGCCGAGTGTTCTGCGTTTATCAGGTCCTGATCGTCTTCCCAGATATATGTGTGGAGGAAGCACAGCTTCCAAAAGATCTTTTTATAAAGGCATGTCAAATAAAGATTATTCCTATTTATTGCTCTGGTAGTTCCCCCACCCAGAAAAGAATATTTGGTGCAGGCCTTAAAGACTCTTGTTGCAGAGTTCACCAATCATGTAGACAACCTTGATGGTAATCGGATGGCAAAGCTACAGACATTCAATTATTTATAGATTCTAAACGAGCAGTAAAGTAAAATGCTTTAAAAGCAAGTCCCCCACTGATCTATGTAGATGCGGGTATCACTGAGCAATTCATTCTCAAAAGTATAAAGTAGAAGTCTTCCTAGTTATTCAACAAGCAAATAAATGTGTCTACCATCTTGGCTACAGATGCCACATGTTGCCTGCACACAACTCATGTCATACCCTCCATGCTCTTCTCCTGCACAGCTTGTCATCCTCTCCACTCTTTTGCACTGCTCTCCTGCAGATTTTACCCACTAAAACACTGCATTTGTGATATTCCCATCTCCCTATTCCTGTTCTGGAACAAACACACTTGTGTTAGTCTCTTGTAAATACAAAATGGGAACTGGGGTACAGCAGAGGGTACTAAGTTGCAGTCAAATCTGCTGTGAAGCCCGAAGATGAGCTACTCCACAGAACCTACAGCTACAGAGGTCAGTGAAGGCTCATTTTAAAGTGTGACTATTGCTTGTTAAGAGACTCTGTTCACACTGTTGTGGATGGTTGTGGGTTAAGGACAGTGTGTAAATCACACCTTTTCCCACAACCAAGACGCACTGCTCTTTTGCAGACACGTGAGGCTGCCATTCATTCTTAATGGCACCCCCATGCAACTGAAAACACAGTGCACTTTCAGGTGTGGAAAACTGCATGGTGTAAAAGCGCCATGCAATTTCCCTGCGACATTAAAAAAAAATAAATAAAAAAATAAAAAAAAAAAGGGGTGCAGGGACCTTTTTCTTGCGTTTCCCGCAGATACACCAGCCCATTCAAAATGAATGGGCTGCTGTGCCCACACAAACGTGAATTTGCAGCAAACTCATAGGTGTACGTCTAGAGTAAGGATCCCACATGGAAGAAAAATAGATTTGAAATATATTTTAAAAATATTCTTCCCAAATATATTGACATATTTGAAATGCTACAATTTTGGCCATATTCAATATATATACACATATACACACACACACACACACACACACACACACACATATATACATACATACACACACACACATATACACACACATACATACAGTGGGGCAAAAAAGTATTTAGTCAGCCACCAATTGTGCAAGTTCTCCCACTTAAAAAGATGAGAGAGGCCTGTAATTGGCATCCTAGGTAGACCTCAACTATGAGAGACAAAATGAGAAAACAAATCCAGACAATCAATTGGCTGATCTGGAAAGAATTTATTTGCAAATTATGGTGGAAAATAAGTATTTGGTGAATATGAAAAGTTCATCTCAATACTTTGTTATATATCCTTTGTTGGCAATGACAGAGGTCAGACGTTTCCTGTAAGTCTTCACAAGGTTGGCACACACTGTTGCTGGTATGTTGGCCCATTCCTCCATGCAGATCTCCTCTAGAGCAGTGATGTTTTGGGGCTGTCGCTGGGCAACACGGACTTTCAACTCCCTCCAAAGGTTTCCTATGGGGTTGAGATCTGGAGACTGGCTAGGCCACTCCAGGACCTTGAAATGCTTCTTACGAAGCCACTCCTTCGTTGGCCGGGCAGTATGTTTGGGATCATTGTCATGTTGGAAGACGCAGCCACGTTTCATCCTCAATGCCCTTGCTGATGGAAGGAGGTTTGTACTAAAAAATTTCACGATACATGGTCCCATTCATTCTGTCCTGTACATGGATCAGTCGTCCTGGTCCCTTTGGGGAGAAACAGCCCCAAAGCATGATGTTGCCACCCCCATGCTTCACAGTAGGTATGGTGTTCTTTGGATGCAACTCAGCATTCTCTCTCCTCCAAACATGACGAGTTATGTTATGTTGACGAGTTGTGTTTCCACCAAACAGTTCTATTTTGGTTTCATCTGACCATATGACATTCTCCCAATCCTCTTCTGGATCATCCAAATGCTCTCTAGCAAACTTCAGACGGGCCCGGACATGTACTGGCTTAAGCAGGGGGACACGTCTGGCACTGCAGGATCTGAGTCCCTGGCGGCGTAGTGTGTTACTGATGGTAGCCTTTGTTACGTTGGTCCCAGCTCTCTGCAGGTCATTCACTAGGTCCCCCCCGTGTGGTCCTGGGATTTTTGCTCACCGTTCTTGTGATCATTTTGACCCCACGGGGTGAGATCTTGCGTGGAGCCCCAGATCGAGGGAGATTATCAGTGGTCTTGTATGTCTTCCATTTTCTAATTATTGCTCCCACAGTTGATTTGTTCACACCAAGCTGCTTGCCTATTGCAGATTCAGTCTTCCCAGCCTGGTGCAGGTCTACAATTTTGTTTCTGGTGTCCGACAGCTCTTTGGTCTTCACCATAGTGGAGTTTGGAGTGTGACTGTTTGAGGTTGTGGACAGGTGTCTTTTATACTGATAACAAGTTCAAACAGGTGCCATTGATACAGGTAGTGAGTGCAGGACAGAGGAACCTCTTAAAGAAGGTACAGGTCTGTGAGAGACAGAAATCTTGCTTGTTTGTAGGTGACCAAATACTTATTTTCCACCATAATTTGGAAATAAATTCTCTCCAGATCAGCCAATGTGATTGTCTGGATTTGTTTTCTCATTTTGTCTCTCATAGTTGAGGTCTACCTATGATGCCAATTACAGGCCTCTCTCATCTTTGTAAGTGGGAGAACTTGTACAATTGGTGGCTGACTAAATACTTTTTTGCCCCACTGTATATACACACACACGCAGCATGAGTTATTACAAATTTTATGAAAAATATTTTAAAAATATAATTTTTTAAAATATATTCTTCAGATTTTTTTTAACATATAAAAAGTCATTTTAACATATATTTGTAAATGCATGCCAAAACTGTAGATTTATATTTGTAAAGACATACAGTATATTTGAATTGTATTTTTTAAAAATACAATTCAAATATATTGTAATAAAAATGCATTTCAACATGCAGTATATATATATATATATATATATATATATATATTTATATTTCTTTTTTTTATTGAAATCTATTTTGAAATATGGTGAATATGTCCAAAATTGTAGCATTTCAAATATATGTCAATATAATTTAGGAATAATATTTTGTAAATAGATTTAAAATATATTTTTTTTCCATATGGGTATGTAAATACTGGAATGTCCATAGTCTGGCCTCAGGTCACTAAAAAAATGGGTTTTATTACCATTCTTCATCCTCACAACCTTTCATTTTCACTTTGTACAATTGAAGAATTTGGCTTTACAGAAGCTGATATTGCCCTGAGTGTACAGAAAATCTGCGGCTTGCCTTAAGATCTCCCAGAAGGAGACCTGTATACAGCGTTTGTTGCTCAAGAAGCATTCTGCAGGTTATGTAAATCCAAGTTCTGCTTTTTTTTTTTTTTTTGTGCTGCTCAGACAAGCTACTGATTCAGCAGAATTGGGGGTGGCTCAGCAGTCTCCCCAGCCCCCCCTTCCATTATTCTATCCCCCTCTTCTGCTCGGCGAAGGGGAACTGAGCTCCTGAAAGTGCAATCATGTGCTGGGCAGACGTGCTAAAAAACAACTTCACTTCTCAGAAAAAAAAAAAAAGAAAAAGAAAAAAACACACACAATGCAATACACTGAAATGTGTTAACCCTCGCCTTACCAGCACAACTGCCATATGTCAAAAAGTATATCCAGCATTGAGCCTATTTAATGTAGTAATGTGCAGTATACTGTAAATATATATATTTTATTAGTTAAAAAAAAATTATATATTAAAAAAAAATTATAATTATATATAATTTTTTTTTAAATATAGAATTTGAGATATATATATATATATAAAATTCTATATTTAAAAAAAAAAAAAATAAATATATATATATATATATGTATATATATATATATATATATATATATATATATATATATATATATATATATATATATATATATATATATATATATGTATATATATTTTTTTTTTTTATGAAATCATCACTTGAGATATAGACTGGAGATGACCTTGACCCCTTTACAAAAAGGCATAAACACATACGTGCTGCCTTAACACCCAGCCGCTACACATGTGTCCATGGGGCTTCAAAGGTTGTGCGCCGAGAGAGTGCTCATTGTGTGCCCCCAGCACACTGACGGAGCTGTAATCAAACATCTCCTGGTCTCCGTTTGCAATGGGGGAACCAGCAGGATGGGTTGGCTACTAAAGTGCCTTGCAGCTATGGTCTTATGGATCCCGTACCACCATTCAGAGATCGCCTTCCATCTTCCAGTTGGACAAAAGCCAATCACAGTGATCACTTGATAGAGAAGCGGTCTGTACTTTTCGGGGGCCCTTTAAAAGAGGGGCATTAGCCACATTCCTATTGCCATACAAAAAAAAAAAGCAGGTAGGTGGATGCCAATTTCTGTAGCACAGAAAACACACTTAGGTGGCCAGTACACCCCTGTGATCGAATGGTCAGTGCAGATCACAAGCACAATGTACAGAGACAAATCAAGGTGGCTCTGCACCTTGTGATAGCTGTAAACCAATCACAACCATCACAAATGTAGACACTGCCAGCATAACAAAAGGTGAAAGAGAAGGAATTTTTAAATGACCACCAACCCTGGGATTCTTCTTTTTTCAAAGTTAAGGAAATAACAGGTAAAGGTAAGCAGTGCACACAGTCTCAGCATGCTAGTGCGGAGATCAAGGGGTTAACACAGGCAGTGAGAAGGCAATACTACTCCTTACCGTCTGCCAAATGCCCTCTGAAGAAAGATTTGAATGCGGATCACTCTTCAGTATCGCTAGTGCTGCTCCTCTTTAAAAGCAATCTGAACATGGTATTTGACACACGAGGAAGTGACATGTCGCCTCCCCCACTGCCCAATGTAACCCTATAATTGCTGAACTACTGCGCCACAATCATGTTCACTGCACGTGGTGCGGTTTTGGGGGGGTCCCATAAAACTGCATTCGTTGCGTTCGGCGGTAGAACTGCCTACTGAAAGCGACGTGCGGTTTAGATTTTGCTACGGCTGCAGCATTTCTATAGCCATGAGTGGCTGTATGTTAGTGTTCAGGTTGGTGGTTGGGGGGGCAATAAAACCATGTCTGAACCGCCTGGTTTTACTATCCCTCCCCGCCACCGGCCGCAAATGTGAAGGAGCTCTAAGTGTTCTTGAGCTATAGCTGAGAAAAGTCAGGTCTCCTACCCAGCCAGACAAGCTTGTGCTGTGTAAATCTCAGGACTGGCTGGACAGAATTACAAATCATTTGGCAGGCAAAACAGCACAGATATCTGTACACAAATCACAAAAAATGAAAGGAAGACTTTGAAAACCCATCAGATCTCAATGGGGAGGAATCTCCCGCTGGATCTCTATACTGACATGGACGGGGTGATGTGTTAGGAATGTAAGGATGCCCCATCTTTTGATGGAAATGGAAATGAAAATGATCGACCTACAGAGGACTGAATTCAAAGACACCCCGAAAATCAAAGTGAAAAAATGATGCAGCAGGCGAGTCCATTCTGCTGAAATGTCATTGCAGCAACTCAGAATGGTCCTCAGTAGTTTGTATGGCCCCCACGTGCTTGTATGCATGCCTGACAACGTCGGGGGAGGCTCCTAATGAGACCACGGATGGTGTCCTGGGGGATTTCCTCCCAGATCTGGACCAGGGCATCACTGAGCTCCTGGACAGTCTGAGGTGCAACCTGGCGGCGTCGGATGGACCGAAACATGACATCGCAGAGGTGTTCTATTGGATTTAGGTCAGGCCAGCGTGGGGGCCATTCTATGGTATCAATTCCTTCATCCTCCAGGAACTGCCTGCGTGCTCTCTACATGAGGCCGGGCATTGTTGTGCACCAGGAGGAACCCAGGACCCACTGCACCAGCCTAGTGTCTGACAATGGGTCCAAGGATTTCATCTCGATACCTAATGGCAGTCAGGGTGCAATTGTCTAGCCTGTAGAGGTCTGTGTGTCCCTCCATGGATATGCCTCCCCAGACCATCACTGACCCCCCACCAGAACAGCCATACTGAACCATGTTACAGGCAGCAGAATGTTCTCCACGGCTTCTCCAGACCCTTTCATGTCTGTCACATGTGCTCAGGGTGAACCTGCTCTCATCTGTGAAAAGCACAGGGCGCCAGTGGTGGACCTGCCGATTCTGGTGTTCAATGGCAAATGCCAATCGAGCTCTATGGTGCCGGGCAGTGAGCACAGGGCCCACTAGAGGATGTCGGGCCCTCAGGCCACCCTCATGAAGCTTGTTTCTGATTGTTTGGTCAGATACATTCACACCAGTAGCCTGCTGGAGGTCATTTTGTAGGGCTCTGGCAGGGCTCATCCTGTTCCTCCTTGCACAAAGGAGCAGATACCAGTCCTGCTGATGGGTTAAGGACCTTCTACTGCCCTGTCCAGCTCTCCTAGAGTAACTTCCTGTCTCCTGGAATCTCCTCCATGCTCTTGAGACTGTGCTGGGAGACACAGCAAACCTTCTGGCAATGGCAGGTATTGATGTGCCATCCTGGAGGAGTTGGACTGCCTGTGCAACCTCTGTAGGGTCCAGGTATGGCCTCATGCTACCAGTAGTGACACTGACCCTAGCCAAATGCAAAACTAGTGAAAAACAGTCAGAGAAGAGGAGTAGGGAAAAAAATTTCAGTGGCCTCCACCTGTAAAACTATTCCTGTTTTGGGGGTCGTCTCATTGTTGCCCATCTAGTGCACCTGTTGTTAATTTCATTAACACCAAAGCAACTGAAACTGATTAACAACCCCCTCTGCTACTTACCTGACCAGATCCATATCCCAGGAGTTTCATTCACTTGATGCTAGACTCAGATTAAAAAAAAGTCTTCCTTTAATTTTTTTGAGCTGTGTATTTCAGGTGTTTGCCTGGAGTTCCCCTTTATTATATTAAACCAGGAGCGATTATATGACCATTCCCCTATAGAAGCAGCTTCTACTTTGGGCTGATAGTTTTTCACACAATCCAGCGGGCATTCCTGGAAGTTTGGTGGTATTGGCGGCAAATACTGGAGTAATACAAACATATGTGACTGCCAGAACCAAAGAAAACATTGGAATGGGAGGCCAGAGGCTCGTCTGGTGACCTACTTCTCTGAGGATTGGGTTACTCCAGAATTAGGTAGAGCAGTCTGCGTTTTTGGACGCTAGGATTGCCGTGCCTTATAGATTTCATGTCGGCGTGCAGAGATGGAGGCAGGCAGCAAGGTCTGCTCTTCAAAGCCTTTCCCAGCTGGCGTTCCTTGGCACAAAGACAAGGTGCTCCTCACCGGCCAGGAACACGCAGACCTGCGAA
Source organism: Staurois parvus (assembly GCF_062004578.1). Classification (NCBI taxonomy): domain Eukaryota; kingdom Metazoa; phylum Chordata; class Amphibia; order Anura; family Ranidae; genus Staurois; species Staurois parvus. The sequence continues at coordinate 811,625 of NW_028318281.1, forward strand.
CGCACCGCCAACGGCTCCTTCTGTTTAATATCAGGTCTGGAGGTGCCGGTTCTGGGAAGCCGTACCGTCAGACAAGAAATGACTAAGCAATGTCTTCGAGTAATAATTCAGCAACGGTGAGGTGCATTATGGGCCTGGAAATGTCTAGCCAAAAATATGACAGTCTCCATAGACAAGTAGACCGGCCACAGGGGAACTCTGGCTGGCAGGGCATGCTGGGAGATGCAGTTCAACGGTTGACAAGCTGCAGGTTATTTACAAAGGAAAGCTACAATTAACCCGGGAGGCGTGTTCTTGGAGAAAATACATTCTTAAAGAGGCAGTCACTCTGTTCATTCGGGAAAAGTAGACTCGCCCATCCGCGCTCCACCACCACCTACCACAACCCTCCTCCATCACCTCACCACCCCACCTCCATGCCTTCTACCCCAACCCTCCGCGTTCCCCCAGCTCCCAAACCGCCCCCCCTACCCCATACCACCTACCCCAACCCTCCGCGTTCCCCCAGCTCCCAAACCACCCCCCCTACCCCATACCACCTACCCCAACCCTCCGCGTTCCCCCAGCTCCCAAACCACCTCCCCACCCCCATACCACCTACCCCAACCCTCCGCGTTCCCCCAGCTCCCAAACCACCTCCCCACCCCCATACCACCTACCATAACCCTCCGCGTTACCCCAGCTCCCAAACCACCTCCCCACCCCCATACCACCTACCCCAACCCTCCACATTCCCCCAGCTCCCAAACCACCTCCCCACCCCCATACCACCTACCATAACCCTCCGCGTTCCCTCAGCTCCCAAACCACCTCCTCACCCCCATACCACCTACCCCAACCCTCCGCATTCCCCCAGCTCCCAAACCGCCTCCTCACCCCCATACCACCTACCCCAACCCTCCGCATTCCCCCAGCTCCCAAACCGCCTCCCTACCCCCATACCACCTACACCAACCCTCCGCGTTCCCCCAGCTCCCAAACCGCCTCCCCACCCCCATACCACCTACACCAACCCTCCGCGTTCCCCCAGCTCCCAAACCGCCTCCCTACCCCCATACCACCTACACCAACCCTCCGCGTTCCCCCAGCTCCCAAACCGCCTCCCCACCCCCATACCACCTACACCAACCCTCCGCGTTCCCCCAGCTCCCAAACCACCTCCCCACCCCCATACCACCTACCCCAACCCTCCACGTTCCCCCACGCTCCCAAAACCACCTCCCCATCCCCACACCCCTCCCAGTTCCACATCACCTCAACACCCCACCTCCATGCCACCTACCCCAACCCTCCACGTTTCCCAACACTCCCAACAACCTTCCCACCCCCACACCACCTACCACAACCCACCCCCCTGCCACTCCCACATCACCTCACCTCCATACCACCTACCCAAAACGCTCCACGTTCCCCTAGCTCCCAAACCACCTCCCCACCCCATACCACCTACCTCAACCCTCTGTGTTCCCCCACGCTCCCAAACCACCTCACCACCTACCGCAACCCTCCCCCCTGCCGCTCCCACATCACCCCACCGCCATGCCACCTACCCCAACCCTACGTGCTCCCCCACACTCCCAAACCACCTCCCCACCCCCACACCACCTACCGCAACCCTCCCCCCTGCCACTCCCACAGCACCTCACCACCCCCCCCCTCCATGCCACCAACCCCAACCCTCCGCGTTCCACTACGCTCCCAAACCACCTCCGCACCCCATCACCACCTACCCAAGCCCTCCTCCCTGCCTCTCCCACATCACCTCACCACCCCACCTGCATGCCACCTACCCCAACCATACGCGTTCCCCCACCCCCACGCTCCCAAACCACCTCCCCACCCCCACACCACCTACCCAAGCCCTCCCACAGCGCCTCACCTACCCCAACCCTACAAGTTCCCCCACGTGCCGAAACCACCTCCCCTCCCCCATACCACCTAACCCAATCCTCCCCCCTGCCACTCCCACATCACCTCACCACTCCACCTCATTACCACCTACCCCAACCCTCCATGTTCCCCCACCCCTGCGCTTCCAAATCACATCACCTACCCCAACCCTCCCCCTGCCGCTCCCACATCACCTCACCCCCATGCTACCTACTCCATCCCTCTGCATTCCCCCACTTCCACGCTCGCAAACCACACCACCTACCTCAACCCTGCCGCTCCCACATCCCCTCACCACCTCAATCCCATGTCACCTACTCCAACCTTCCGCATTCCCCCACCCCCGTGCTTCCAAACCACACCACCTACCCCAACCCTCCTCCCTGCCGCTCCCGCATCACCTCACCATCCCTCCCCAATGTCACCTACCCCAACCCTCCCTGCTCCCACACCACCTGACCACACCCATACCACCTACCCCAACCCTCCGCACTCCCACACCACTTCCCCACCCCATCCCCGCACTCCACGCCAAACCTCTATGCCACCTTCCCTCACTGTTAGAGCCCTCACGTTTCTCTAAGGGCTCGTTCTCACACTGGAGGGACAGAAAAACTCTGCAGTTAAGCAACATTTTTACTGCCTCCTATCGGCTTCCCCATACCTGCAGAGACAGCAGCCAGGTGTAGAAATCTGTTGCAGGCAGAAAGCTTTGATTTAAGCTGCAGTACAAATTATATCTCATCGCTTTCAGTGGGCATAGCACCTGCCAAGTGCAACCCATTCAAGTTTTTGGGGCTGCCCTGCAAGCATCTCACAACTGTATGAAATGCATGAGTTCAAGGGTTCATAGCGGGTGGTAAGAAGGCATGCAAAACCTCTTCACAGCCTGTCAAACGCTCTCTGAAGAGCAATTTGACTGTGGAACACTCTTCAGAGAGTACTACTAGTGCCGCTCCTGTGAAAAACAATCCATGTTGGATTGAATTCACCCACCTGGATAAGATCCTACACCATCCAACACCAGTGCTTATGCAGATTGGACTTCTGCAATGTGGAGGCAGAGGCGGCAATGTAGCATGGAGCAGTGAGTATACGGCACTTTAAAGCTGAACCCAAGAAAGGAAAGGAAAAAAAAAAAGACAGAGGACACACCAATTAATACAGCTCTGTAAGATATATATATATATATATATATATTTTTTTTTTTTTTTAATACAAGCAATTGGCATCAGCCAGTTTGTGGCCATGTGGATAGGAGGAGAAAGCAGAGTGCCACAAACCGCTCACAGGATCTGGATTGAAAATACACTGGATGGTAGACTGAAGACATCAAGTGGCAGAAAAGAAGTACTGCAGAAGAAAGCTCTCAACCGTGAACTGAATGGGAATATAGCAGACAAAGCTACTTAGATTTTTTTTTTTGTCAGTTATATGGCTAATAATATTCTTGTGTGTTTTTCTGCCAAAAGTTCTGCTTTAAGAACAGCCACAGGTTCCCTTTAAATAGTGCTTAGCAATTGTAGATAGTGGTGCACTGAAATAAAAATTCTGGTGCCGAAACCGAAAATTCAAAATGCACTTGGCCGAAAACCAAAATCACGCAGTTTTTACAAATGAATATATATTTTTTGGAATACCATACACTGATTAAAGAAAAAAAATTATATAATTATATATATATAATATACACACATACACATACATATGCACACACACATACCCCAATTTATTTGTAAAATATGAAAGAGGATGTTACGGCGAGTACATAGATACCAAACATGTCACACTTGAACATTGCATGAATGGCGTGAAAATGCGGTACTTAAAAATCTCCATGGGTGATGCTTTAAAAATGTCTACAGATTAGCAGCGTAACGTTACAGAGGAGGTCTAGTGCGAGAATTATTGCTCTTATGTTCGTGGCGATACCTCACGTGTGGTTTGAACACAGTTTACATATGTGGGCATGGCCTACATATGCGTTCACCACTACGTGCGAGCACAGGGGCACTTTTTTTTTTTTTTAAATGTATTTCATTTTTTTTGCACTGTCCATTTAAAACAAATTTTAAATCACTTTTATTCCTATCACAAGCAATGCATGCATCCCTTTTGATAGAAATAATTTAATTAGTGACAGGTCCTCTTTTTGGAGAGATATGGTGTCAATAAGACCCCACATCTCTCCTCTGCAATGTAAAGCATTGGATCCAAAAAAAAAAAAAAAAAAAGCAGCATTGATCTAGTGCAGGGGTAGGCAACCTGCGGCTCTCTAGCTGTTGTGGAACTACATTTCCCATGAGGCATTGCAAAGATTACAATACTGACAGTTACAGCTATGACTTGCATGATGGAACTTGTAGTCCTGCGGCTCTCAGGTTGCCTACCCCTGATCTAGTGCTTTAAAAAAAAAAATTGGCAGAATGGGAAGTGACATCGCTCCGGTCCACCAAGGGCATAGAGATGAGTGGCGGCCATCTTTCCTTCACTCATCTCTATGCCCAGCGCCAGGATTGATGGTTTCTCAGGCCGAGAACTACCGGACGGTGGGCAGTGACAACAGGCGGGCAGCAGCGAGGGGTGGGGTTTTTTCAGCATCTGTATCGGTGCTTTTTTAACCCATTTTGGCCAAGAGGGGTGTTTTTGGCCACCGAAATTGTGATGCATCCCTAATTGTAGACCCAGTCTAAAAGAGGGACAATTGTAGAGGAAAGAGGACGTTTGGTAGAGGGGGGAAGAAGGTTAAAAAAAAACAAAAAAAACACTGCGCACGCGTGACAAGAGAGAGAGCTGGAGGTCATGGCAACACAATAGACCATTATTTAACCCACTTCCTATGAGCCTAGGCTTTCTGGCACTCTGCCGTCTCCTCCTAACAGCATGCCCCTTGTTATATTATATGCATCCCTATTCACAGATTTGGAATCAGTGCTCAGCACAGTAATACAGCCAGCCAGCAGAACAGAAATCCATTGTGCAGCCACCTCCTCCAAGAAGAAAAAGCAAAATGTGAATTACATGCTGTGTACACAACCTCCTACAACGCCGTCCATTGCTTTGCAGTATGAGCGAAGTGTACAGTGATGACGGCGCCCCCTACCTTCCTGGAGGAAAACTTCCTGATCAAAGACTGGGCACATCTAAGAATCTGCATGTGTCCATGCATCGTCCCGATGAGCCCATGTACAGGCTGCAGAACATATAAAAGGCCAGATCCCTCTGCTGTGCCTCTCATAGAACCAGGGGTGGACTGACAACTCATGGGGCCCCTGTAGGGGATCATGGGGCCCCTGTGTCCTTGCCCAAACTCAAAAAAAACCTATGAAAAAAGGTACCAGGGGCATCTCATGGGGGCCCCTACTGACCCCGGGCCCTCGGGCAGTGCCCGAGTTTCCAAATGGTCAGTCCGCCCCTGCATAGAGCATTTTGAATCCGTTCTTTAAAGGACTGCTTCACCTTTCATGAAGTGGGTATTTAATAAAATTGATCGTTAAAAAAAAAAAGATTTAAAAAAATAAATAAATAAAATCGATCTTCCCTCCCACACGGATCCAGCTGGCTCCTCTGCATGTCATGGCCCCATTCATTCCTCTGGGTATGCAATACTGTGGGGGACCTCTAGAGGTCACTAGGAGTATGGCTCACCCATACAAATAAATGGAGGTGCAGCGCACATGTGCAGTATACAGAGTAAGACCTTGTGGGAGGAAAGATAGCTTGATCAGGATGGAAGTATCGTCCCAGGTGGGCCACACTTGGAAAGGGGGGGGGGGGCTACTAAAAAGGACAACATCATTTTCCTCTGAGGAAAGATTAGAGGAACTGAATGTATTCTCTCTTAAGAAGAGGAGATTAAGGGGGGATATGATCAACATGTATAATACATAAGGGGGGATATGATCTCCGTGTATAATACATAAGGGGGGATATGATCTCCATGTATAATACAGAAGGGGGGATATGATCACCATGTATAATACATAAGGGGGGATATGATCTCCATGTATAATACATAAGGGAGGATATGATCTCCATGTATAATACATAAGGGAGGATATGATCTCCATGTATAATACATAAGGGGGGATATGATCACCATGTATAATACATAAGAGGGGGATATGATCTCCATGTATAATACATAAGGGGGGATATGATCTCCATGTATAATACATAAGGGGGATATGATCTCCATGTATAATACATAAGGGGGATATGATCTCCATGTATAATACATAAGGGGGGATATGATCTCCATGTATAATACATAAGGGGGGATATGATCTCCATGTATAATACATAAGGGGGGATATGATCTCCATGTATAATACATAAGGGGGATATGATCTCCATGTATAATACATTAGGGGGGATATGATCTCCATGTATAATACATTAGGGGGGATATGATCTCCATGTATAATACATAAGGGGGGATATGATCTCCATGTATAATACATAAGGGGGGATATGATCTCCATGTATGATACATAAGGGGGGATATGATCTCCATGTATAATACATAAGGGGGGGATATGATCTCCATGTATATTACATAAGGGGGGATATGATCTCCCTGTATAATACATAAGGGGGGATATGATCTCCATATATTATACATAAGGGGGGATATGATCTCCATGTATAATACATAAGGGGGGATATGATCTCCATATATAATACATAAGGGGGGATATGATCTCCATGTATAATACATAAGGGGGGGATATGATCTCCATGTATAATACATAAGGGGGGATATGATCTCCATGTATAATACATAAGGGGGGATATGATCTCCATGTATAATACATAAGGGGGGATATGATCTCCATGTATAATACATAAGGGGGATATGATCACCATGTATAATACATAAGGGGGGATATGATCTCCATGTATAATACATAAGGGGGGATATGATCTCCCTGTATAATACATAAGGGGGGATATGATCACCATGTATAATACATAAGGGGGGGATATGATCTCCATGTATAATACATGAGGGGGGATATGATCTCCATGTATAATACATAAGGGGGGATATGATCTCCCTGTATAATACATAAGGGGGGATATGATCTCCATGTACAATACATAAGGGGGGATATGATCTCCATGTATAATACATAAGGGGGGATATGATCTCCATGTATAATACATGAGGGGGGATATGTCACCGCACACTGTGAGCTTCTCACAATGTGCATTAGAAGCTGCACCAAGTCACATAGAGCTCCACCTCATTTCCTGGCTGGAAAACTTACATCTAACCCTTTCCTGGTCCATCCTTTCATTTATTGGAAGTCAGTTCCTTCAATCATGGCGTCTCAGCATCATATGTGGGCATTATCTAGGGTGGTCTGCATACAAGTACTGTAAAAAAAAAAAAAAAGCGCACCAACCTTGCGCATTACCTCAGTAGAACGGTGATTTTATTGAATAAAGACTAATACTCACAAACAAAGAGGTATAACAAGCATTAAAAGGTCCTCAAAAGGAACTTGGGAGAGCAGAACCAGTGCGGGTCACATCACGAGGGTAGACTCTCAAAGTGCCCTGATGCGTTTCGAAGGGGTCCCTTCTTCATCAGATAAAAATCACAGTTTTATTGAGGTAATGCGCAAGGTTGGTGCGCTTTTTGTTTCACTTTACAGTATCGGTCGGGCTTCCCCAGCCTTGTTCTAGAGCTGCACAACCTTCCATGTATTGCTGGTCGCAATTTCTCAAACTTTTTCAAGGCTCCCTTCCAACCTTCCACCCCTATGCTGAGTCCTAGAGCACAGGAAGGTGTTGTTTCTGCATACAAATACAACCTGCTTAGCGACGCCCACCCCTCCGAGGCTGGACGCCCACCCCTCCCAGGCTGGACGCCCACCCCTCCCAGGCTGGACGCCCACCCCTCCCAGGCTGGACGCCCACCCCTCCCAGGCTGGACGCCCACCCCTCCCAGGCTGGACGCCCACCCCTCCCAGGCTGAACGCCCACCCCTCCCAGGCTGAACGCCCACCCCTCCCAGGCTGAACGCCCACCCCTCCCAGGCTGACGCCCACCCCTCCCAGGCTGGACGCCCACCCCTCCCAGGCTGACGCCCACCCCTCCCAGGCTGACGCCCACTCCTCCGAAGGTGACATCAGACTTTGAAATAGTACAAATCGTGCAAAGACGGACTCTGTGTGACCAAAGACTTAGGGCAGCTTCCCTGCAAATAGAGCCTGCCTAGGACACCCAACTCTTACAGATGGAGATCCACCCATCAAGACATTTTTGTATTTGCATACCTCCTCCCAAGAGCCAGCCCACTGCTTGTATCCGGGCTGAGGGCTCTTGAGAGGAGAACTGAGGCGGGATGCTGTGATATTTTCAGGAAGCCATGTACAGCACCCTGCAGGCCCCTCCCACCAGCCACGATCTGCCTGCATTGCATAGAGAAGCACAGAGACCCAGTGATGACATCACTGGGACTAAAACAAGGTGTGTAATGAAAACAGGAAGGTTCTCATTAATATACATTGCCTTAATGATATCATCAATGTTCTCAGCAGCATTGCCGTGAGAGCACAGGGTGCCAGGATCAAACATGGGAATACGGGAGTGTTGTGCCAAAAATCACTGACAATGTTTCTACCAGTGGTGATACAGCAAGGGCAAGGAATGAAAGTCACTTGTATGGTATCAGCACAAGAAGTTACTTTCATCGAGGTCTCATACCAATCCTGAAAACTGTTCTCACTCCAATGATTCATCCTGCCCACTGATAGAATGTACCAAACTGTCAGTGCGAACAGTTCCCATCAGCGGTGTGAAGATCTGCAGTGACATCACTACCGGGACAGAACAGCTCGCTCATTGTTAATATTCAAGACGCATCCCACCAGCGCAATCAATACACAATAAAGCGAGTGACAGAGTTTATCAATGGGGAGAGTAGCAAGCGTCAATGATGAGGGGTAGCGAATGTATGGAACCCCCTTGTGATCACCCGGCACGTTGCAGAGGCCACAGGTTTATCACCACGAGGGTGGAAATGCAGGAAATATAAAGATTAGATAGAATCATTTCCACCCTGCCCTCCCCAAGCAGACAGGAACTGCAGAGCAATAAAGGCTCCACACAAGAAGAGCGTTGCTATACTCCATTTTACTATGAAGGTCATCTGCATGGATATCTATGCCCACATTGCACTGGAGGTCATGGGCTACCGACGGACCTCCATCTGCTGAAGGTTCACAAATACTAGCAGCAATTGGGCTTTGGGTTCCTTAACCCCTTCGTGCTGGCGCCTCCCGGCCCTTTAAGGGTTTCAGAAGCCGAGAGGCGGGGCGAGGTTTAGAGTCATGTGACCGCCGTGATGCGTCGTCACATGATCGGGAAAGGTCCCGATCCAAAGAGGAGATCGGGACCTTTCAATGAGCACCGGACATGTGTGCTGGGGGCGCTCTCAGCACACATGTTCTTTTTTAAAAGAACGCAAAAGTGAGGCCGCTCGGCATCTAGGCCCAGACGCCGGGAGGCCGCACATTTGCGTTCGGCCGGTGTGAAGAGGTTAACCACTTCTAGTCCGGGCACTTCTACCCCCTTCCTGCCCAACCATCCCTACTGCTCTAACAGTAAAGAACCCCTTACATAGTTAAAGATGAAACTGCTTCTCAACTGCATTGTGTGACTGAATGTCTTATTTAGAGACTTTAGGTTAAATAGTTTCCTCCCAATGCTAGAATCAACATTTAACCACTTCCAGTCCGGACACTTTTACCCCCTTCCTGTCCAGACCAATTTTCAGCTTTCAGCTCTATCACACTTTGAATGACAATTGCGCGGTCATTCAACACTGTACCCATATGATTTTTTTTTAGCATTTTCTTTTTTTAGACAGATAAAACTTTATTTTATTTTGGTGGTATTTATTCACCACTGGGATTTTTTTTTTTTTTGCTATATAAATTAAAAAGTCCAAAAATTTTGAAAAAAAAAAGTTTTTCCTATAAAATTTTGCAAATAAATAACCTTTCTTCATAAATCTTGGCCAAAATGTATTCAGTTATCTTTTTAGTAAAAAAAACAAAAAAAACAAAAAATTAGTTTAACCAAAAATTCGTTTTTCAAAAAAAAAAAAACGTTTTTACATTTTTATATTATTATTTATGGGTTTTTTTTTAACATACTGTCACCCTAGCAGTACAGTGTCACCATAGTGACACTGTACTACTTGTGGGGGGTGATGAAGATTTTTTCTTTTTTTACACTAATTGCTTTTACACCCATAAAAGCAATCATTTCTCCTTCTCTCTGGCTACATTCCTGCAGCCATTGATTAATATTGTTAGAGCTGTGATTGGTCACAGCTTGTCATATGGTACAAGGCTGTTGTGAATAGCCCTGTACCATGTGATCTCTGTGATCATTCACAGATTACACACGTAGTAAGCAATGATGTGAGAAGTGATATTATTATTATACAGGATTTATAGATCATTATTATACAGGATTTATAGATTATTATTATTATACAGGATTTATATGGCGCCAACAGTTTGCTCAGCGCTGTACAATATAACGGGAGACCACACAGCAACAATACAGTTCAATACAAGAGGGAAAGGAGGGCCCTGATCCTGGGAGCTTACAATCTAGGAGATATCTTGTTTACTGCTGTTCATGTGATCACTGATTGGCCAATCAGTGATCACATGATCGGGAACTCACACAGAGGCCCCGTACAGTGATCAGTGTTCTGCTGTGTCCTCCGGACACAGCGGGCACTAGATCGCAGTGCCGCGCGCTCCCAGGGACTAATCCGATCTCCTACACAAGTCAACTGAAGAGGGTCCTCCATGTGTAGACGGTCTGGTCCATTGTCATTTTCCATTCAGGATTCTCTTTTTATGTCAAATGTCTCTCTTACCTAAAAACTCATCCGATTAAAAAAACAAAAAACAAAAAAAAAAACAAACAATTGTGAAGAAGAGGGTCCTTTACGACTTGAGTAGGGATTCATGAACAAGAAGATGCATTAATATACTGGAATACATGCACCTTGAGTGAAGGTCACCTGAACGTTTGCTTACCTTCATTTTACTCCAAATGTTCTCCTGTAAAGCCCAGGTGGCCCACAACTCAGGCACGTGCGATATATAATACGAGTTCCAACACAACTCCCACATCCAAGACGTCAAAGAAGGTCCCTCTTTGTAAATCATGCTGGCAGATATACATAACAACCAAAATAGCCAATTTGAGCTTTTTGATCGTCTTATTCCAAAACTATGGTCATTAACCCCCCTGGCGGTATTCCCGAGTGTAGCTCGGGGGAAAGTTTCAGCAGCACAAGCGGTAACCCCGAGCTACACTCGGGAATACCCTGCAGCGTTGCTCCGGGATCTCTTCTTCACTTACCTTGTCCTGCGCTCCCGCGATGTCCCTCCTGCGGTGTCCCCGGCAATGTCCTCCGGCCAATGCCGGCATCTGTCATCTGGGTTTCGTCCCCTGCGAGCGTTGGGACGTACGGGGGACGGAACGGCGGGAAATTTGAAAATGACAAAAACGGACATTCACTAAAATCACATAGGATAACATTACTGTATCAAACCATTTCACATATATTTTGTCCCGAGTGCTTTGTCCGGCGCCCTGCCTGCATTTTTACTGTTCTTTCTGCCTGGAAACTGAGAAACGTCCATGGCGTCCAAAAAGCGTCCCTTTAGGTCAAAAGCGGGTTTAGACCGGCTAGAGAACAGCGATAGTAAATCAGAACCACTTGCAGAATTGAGTGATAATGATTCGTGGGGGAAATTCCTCATCAGACACTGAAAACGATTCTGCGACTTTGCTCAGCGATGTGCGAACTTGGCGCTCTATTTAAAATTTCAGTGTTTTTGGTTTGATTATATTATTGAATTACATTTATTATTATTTTTATGAGTATTTATTATATTATAATTTATGATTTTGTGTTTCAAATTGTATCATACCCGGGATGTTTACTAGACTCTTGCTCGGACAGATTTCAGTGAGTTATTCCTAAAAATTACAGACCTACAATAAAAAAACAAAAAAAAAAAAACACATTTCCATGCAATAAAATGTACCGCTTTGAGCACAGAAATATGGGCATAATCAGACCGCTAGGGAGGTTTATACATGGTTGCCCCCCACACCCTTCTTTGGCTACAGTAGTCTCCACTCCACCAGAAAGGCTTTCCATAAGACTTTGGAGTGTGTGAAACTGTGACCATTCAACTAAAACTTTATTTGTGAAGTCAGGTACTGATGTTGGGTGAGAAGACCTGGCTGGTAACTGATGTTCCAATACATCCCCAAGGTGTTTAGTAGGGTTGAGGTCAGGGATCTGTCAAGGACACTTAAGTTTCTCCACACCAAAATGACCAAACCACGTCTTTAGAGCAGTGCTATCTGAACTGCGGCCCTATGCTTGCCTTTATCCAGCCCTGGAGGCATTATTCCTGCCAGAGGTACAAGGCACCCCCCCCCCCCCACTGACACCGATTGGTCACGATTCCTACCACTGACACGAATGATGGGGCACTACCCCTTCCACTGACACCAGCGATGGGGCACGACTCCTACCACTGACAGTAATGATGGGGCACCAATACTCCCACTGATATCAATAATGGAGCATGGTTTATTCCCAGGGCATTTTCTACTCACACTGCCCACAGTCTGGCCCCCGCAAAGTCTGAAGGACAGTAAACTGGCCGTTTGTTTGGAAAGATTGGAGACCCCTGCTTTAGAGCACTGTTTCTCAACCATTTTTCATTCAAGGCATCTTTTAAAGTTTTGGACAAATCTCAAGGCACTCCAATCAAAAATTGTGTAAAAAAAAAAAAAAAAAAAGGCATGATTACTCTACCAGCTGGCTTGTATATAATTTTTGTCCACTTTTTATGGATTTTGTCAAGGTACCTTTGAAGAAACCTTAAGGTGCCATAAAGGTTGGAAGGGCACAGTTGTCCAACATTTTCTGTATATTATAGAATCAACTGTACTCTTCACTGGAAACACTAGAACTCACATTGGAAGGGGACCTGCATACGTTTGGCTATGGAGATAGGTTTGATGGTCAGATGTCCAGACTTTTGATCATGTTAGCAAATGCCTAAAATGGATGGTCCACAAGAAACACAGACCTGCTTTTGGAATGATACACCATCACATGTAGTCATATCACCAGTTTGGATGACGTGACAGATACCCATTAACCTAACAATCCAATGATCAGCGATCTCCTAAAATGTTTTATCAACCCATCACTGCTCATTTTAGGTCAGCATGTGGTTGCCAATGGTTAATACACATCACTGTTCTTTAAAAATGAAGGGGTCACTTGCCTCTGATGAATGTGTAAGAGAACCTGAAGCTAAAAGATTTTTGTATTATTGCCCCTTAAAACACAACATGTTTTGGGGGCTCAAAAGCAAGGCTGGTTGTAAAGAGCACTTAGACTGGACACAACAATGGTGAGCCAACAGCTGCCACTGACCGAACCACGGTTACGATCAATTCTGTTGTCCTACGATTGTATGTCCAGGATAAGCTTCAATTACACCCAGCACCTAAGCCCTGATAAAGGGGGGGGGGGTAGTTTTGAGCCCCTGAAATGCATTGGGCTTACTCATCATCTAACTGTTTATAAAGAGAAATAAACTTCTACTGGACATATTACATGTGAAACTTTCATCTTTCACACTGTGCTTGGACTACTCAAGGGTCCCTCAGGCTTCAATACCCCATGTAGCACACAGCTGCCTCTCGCCACTTGAATATGAACTGCAATCTTCAGTTCCTCTGTTCAAATCCCAACTAGGACACTACTTGCATGTCATTTGCATGTTCTCCCGTGCTTGCATGGGTTTCCTGCCACACTCCAAAGACATGATGGAAGGTTCCTTGGCTCCTGTCTAATACAGGCCATTTATGGGTCAAATCGCAAAGAAATTTTCTTTAGAAAATTGTGTGTTCTGTAATTTGATGGTGCCACCATTGATTTAGAAATCTGACCAACCAAACCTTCAGCTTCACCTCATGTTGCTACAGAAAGAAACAAAAATAAAATATTCGTGGCCAGGAATCTTTTCTTTCCAGGTCACAGCTCATGCTCATTTCCTTTTCAATTATATTACTTGCACGATTCTCCCATCATTGATTAGATATTCCTTCACTTTTCCATATATTTCCAATATGCCCAATCACTCGAACTCAATGGCCACACAAAAACTGGCCATTGCTGCGGCCCACTAATGGTGCGAAACTGGAATGAAAATTCTTAGTTACGATTTCCAAAAGAAAATTTGTTCGGAATTCAACCCGTGTATGGCCGGCTTAAAGCTCGCTGGTTCCCAATGAACTGGCTGAAATTTACTTAGTGAGTGGCTCATCTCCCATCCGATATCCTTTGAGTGCAGAATCGAAGGAGCCAGTCTGAAAATTGTCACCAGTTTTGGGTATTCTAGTAGCTGCAGAATACAAATAACCCAAAAGAGGGAATCATCCACCTGCGTGGTTAAGCATGGATGGAAGAATCTGTACTTATTGTTCAGCCCTTGGGCGAATAGTGTATGGCCAGCTTAAAGTGTTCGTTCACCTTTAGAGAAAATCAGGGGGGGGGGGGGGGGATATGATCACCATGTATAATACATATGGGGGTCTCCATGTATAATACATAAGGGGGGATATGATCACCAGGTATCATACATCAGGGGGGGGGGATATGATCTCCATGTATAATACATAAGGGGGGATATGATCTCCATGTATAATACATAGGGGGGGGGAGGGATATGATCACCATGTATAATACATAAGGGGGGGGATATGATCACCATGTATAATACATAAGGGGGGGGGGGATATGATCACCATGTATAATACATAAGGGGGGGGGGATATGATCACCATGTATAATACATAAGGGGGGGGGGGATATGATCACCATGTATAATACATAAGGGGGGGGGGATATGATCACCATGTATAATACATAAGGGGGGATATGATCACCATGTATAATACATAAGGGGGGGGGGGATATGATCACCATGTATAATACATAAGGGGGGGGGGATATGATCACCATGTATAATACATAAGGGGGGGGGATATGATCACCATGTATAATACATAAGGGGGGATATGATCTCCATGTATAATACATAAGGGGGGATATGATCACCATGTATAATACATAAGGGGGATATGATCTCCATGTATAATACATAAGGGGGGATATGATCTCCATGTATAATACATAAGGGGGGGATATGATCTCCATGTATAATACATAAGGGGGATATGATCTCCATGTATAATACATAAGGGGGGATATGATCTCCATGTATAATACATAAGGGGGGATATGATCTCCATGTATAATACATAAGGGGGGATATGATCTCCATGTATAATACATAAGGGGGGATATGATCTCCATGTATAATACATAAGGGGGATACGATCTCCATGTATAATACATAAGGGGGGATATGATCTCCATGTATAATACATAAGGGGGATATGATCTCCATGTATAATACATAAGGGGGGATATGATCTCCATGTATAATACATAAGGGGGATACGATCTCCATGTATAATACATAAGGGGGGATACGATCACCATGTATAATACATAAGGGGGGATACGATCACCATGTATAATACATAAGGGGGGATACGATCACCATGTATAATACATAAGGGGGATACGATCACCATGTATAATACATAAGGGGGGATATGATCTCCATGTATAATACATAAGGGGGGATATGATCACCATGTATAATACATAAGGGGGATATGATCTCCATGTATAATACATAAGGGGGGATACGATCTCCATGTATAATACATAAGGGGGGATACGATCTCCATGTATAATACATAAGGGGGGATACGATCTCCATGTATAATACATAAGGGGGGATACGATCTCCATGTATAATACATAAGGGGGGATACGATCTCCATGTATAAATACATAAGGGGGGATATGAGCTCCATGTATAAATACATTGGTGGTTCATATTGTGAATTCGGTGTAGAGTTATTCACCCTGAGGTCATCACAGAGGACAAGGGGGCACTCCAAATCTCCAAACACGGAAAGGTTTCTTCACAATGAGAGCTGTGAAAAAGTGAAATAGACTCCCTCAAGAGTTGGTTCTGGCCAGCTCAGTGGATTGCTTTAAAAAAAAAAGTCCTGGATTCTTTCTTGGATACACAGAATATAACATTTATAGGTAAAGTTGATCCAGGGAATATCCGATTGCCTCTCGGGGGATCAGGAATTTTTTCTCTGCAGGAGCAAATTGGATCATGCTTTGCTGGGGTTCTTGCCTTCCTCTGGATCAACTGTGGGTGTAGGATATCTTTTTTTTTTTTTTTAAATGGTTGAACTGGATGGACTTTTGTCTTATTTCACCCAGACTAACTATGTAACCTAACACTGGACCCCCTCCCCACCCCAGGTACCGGCTGTACTTTCCTCCCGCAAGCCGCTTCACCGGTCCAGGGATATGAAAACCCAGCTGTTTTCTCTGCTCTCCATCCAGCATAGCAAGAGTGGACCAGATGGATTCTGATTGGTCAATGGATTCTGATTGGTTATCGTTTAATGCTGTCCATGTGGTAGCGCTGACCAAATAGAATCGGCAAAGATTTCAAATCCCTGGACCAGGGGAGCAGCTTGCGGGAGCACTGAAAGCTCCAGATTGTAAGAAGTACAGCAGGGATCAGGGGGGTCCGATGTTAGGTCACCATTACAGATTTTCGGTAAAAGGTGAACAAACACTTTAAACTGAATTTAGTATGTGGGCGAGTACATAGCATCTACGGTAGGGACCTCAGATTGTAAGCTCCCTGAGGGCAGGGACTGGCGTGAATGTACAATATGTAAAGCATTTCATAAATTGCTATATAAATACCTGCAATGAAAAGGAAAAAAAAAATGAGATTGTATTGGCAGCTGTTAGTTAATGTCTGATTTCACCTTCAACATTCCCTCCATGATCTCTGCATTGAAGAAGCTTGTTGGTCTAGCTCCTTACACACACCCTCCCCCCCTCTTTGCTCAATCAGCCCCAGAAAATTCAAGTACTTTATTTCAACCAGAATTTTCTACTAACTGAGCAAAAAGGCTTAGTGGTTAGCAGTCCGGCCTTCCAGCACCAGGTTCCTCTGCGGTTCCTCTGTTCAAATCCCAACTAGGACACTACTTGCATGTCATTTGCATGTTCTCCTGTGCTTGCATGGGTTTCCTGCCACACTCCAAGGACATGATGGAAGGTTCCTTGGCTCCTGTCTAATACAGGCCATTTATGGGTCAAATCGCAAAGAAATTTTCTTTAGAAAATTGTTTGTTCTGTAATTTGATGGTGCCACCATTGATTTAGAAATTTGACCAACCAAACCTTCAGCTTCACCTCATGTTGCTACAGAAAGAAACAAAAATAAAATATTCGTGGCCAGGAGTCTTCTTTTTTTTCCAGGTCACAGCTCATGCTCATTTCATTTTCAATTATATTACTCTCATGATTCTCCCATCATCGATTAGATATTCCTTCACTTTCTATATATTTCCAATATGCCCAATCACTCGAACTCAATGGCCACACAAAAACTGGCCATTGCTGCGGCCCACTAATGGTGCGAAACTGGAATGAAAATTCTTAGTTATGATTTCCAAAAGAAAATGTGTTCAGAATTCGACCCGTGTATGGCCGGCTTAAAGCTCGCTGGTTCCTAAAGAACTGGCTGACATTTACTTAGTGAGTGGCTCATCTCCCATCCGATATCCTTTGAGTGCAGAATCGAAGGAGCCAGTCTGAAAATTGTCACCAGTTTTGGGTATTCTAGTAGCTGCAGAATACAAATAACCCAAAAGAGGGAATCATCCACCTGCGTGGTTAAGCATGGATGGAAGAATCTGTACTTATTGTTCAGCCCTTGGGCGAATAGTGTATGGCCAGCTTAAAGTGTTCGTTCACCTTTAGAGAAAATCAGGGGGGGGGGGGGGGGATATGATCACCATGTATAATACATAAGGGGGGGATGTGATCTCCATGTATAATACATAAGGGGGGATATGATCACCATGTATAATACATAAGGGGGGATATGATCACCATGTATAATACATAAGGGGGGATACGATGACCATGTAGAATACATAAGGGGGGATACGATGACCATGTAGAATACATAAGGGGGATATGATCTCCATGTATAATACATAAGGGGGGGATATGATCTCCATGTATAATACATAAGGGGGGGATACGATGACCATGTAGAATACATAAGGGGGATATGATCTCTATGTACAATACATAAGGGGGGGGATACGATGACCATGTAGAATACATAAGGGGGATACGATCTCCATGTATAATACATAAGGGGGGATACGATCTCCATGTATAATACATAAGGGGGGATACGATCTCCATGTATAATACATAAGGGGGGATACGATCTCCATGTATAATACATAAGGGGGATACGATCACCATGTATAATACATACGGGGGATATGATCTCCATGTATAATACATAAGGGGGGATATGATCTCCATGTATAAATACATAAGGGGGGATATGATCTCCATGTATAATACATAAGGGGGGATATGATCTCCATGTATAATACATAAGGGGGGATATGATCTCCATGTATAATACATAAGGGGGGATATGATCTCCATGTATAATACATAAGGGGGGATATGATCTCCATGTATAATACATAAGGGGGGATATGATCTCCATGTATAATACATAAGGGGGGATATGATCTCCATGTATAATACATAAGGGGGGATATGATCTCCATGTATAATACATAAGGGGGGATATGATCTCCATGTATAAATACATCAGTGGTTCATATAGTGAATTCGGTGTAGAGTTATTCACCCTGAGGTCATCACAGAGGACAAGGGGGCACTCCAAATCTCCAAACACGGAAAGGTTTCTTCACAGCGAGAGCTGTGAAAAAGTGAAATAGACTCCCTCAAGAGCTGGTTGTGGCCAGCTCAGTGGATTGCTGTAGGAAAGTCCTGGATTCTTTCTTGAATACACAGAATATAACTGGATAGAACATTTATAGCTAAAGTTGATCCAGGGAATATCCGATTGCCTCTCAGGGGATCAGGAATTTTCTCTGCAGGAGCAAATTGGATCATGCTTTGCTGGGGTTCTTGCCTTCCTCTGGATCAACAGTGGTTATAGGATTATAACTTTTTTTTTTTTTTTTAAATGGTTGAACTGGATGGACTTTTGTCTTATTTCACCCAGACTACGTAACCGAACACTGGACCCCCTCCCCACCCCGGTACTGGCTGTACTTTCCTCCCGCAAGCCGCTTCACCGGTCCAGGGATATGAAAACCCAGCTGTTTTCTCTGCTCTCCATCCAGCATAGCAAGAATTCTGATTGGTCAATGCTGTCCATGTGGTAGCGCTGACCAAATAGAAATCGGCAGAGATTTCAAATCCCTGGACCAGGGGAGCAGCTTGTGGGAGCACTGAAAGCTCCAAATTGTAAGTACAGCAGGGGTCAGGGGGGTCCGATGTTTGTTCACCTTTTACCGAAAATCTGTAAAGGTGACCTAACACTTTAAACTGAATTTAGTATGTGGGTGAGTACATAGCATGTACGGTAGGGACCTTAGATTGTAAGCTCCCTGAGGGCAGGGACTGGCGTGAATGTACAATATGTAAAGCATTTCATAAATTGTTCTTGCTATATAAATACCTGCAATGAAAAGGAAAAAAAAAATAAAAAATGAGATTGTATTGGCAGCTGTTAATGTCTGATTTCACCTTCAACATTCCCTCCATGATCTCTGCATTGAAGAAGCTTGTTGGTCTAGCTCCTTACACACACCCTTCCCCTCCTCCTCTTTGCTCAAGCAGCCCCAGAAAATTCAATTTATAATCAAATAAAGAAAAATGAACTCATGTCAGATAAATGGCCAGTAATCCATTTTAAGGAGTGCTATATATTACTTCGCTGTAAAATCCTAATGCAGCAAACTCATGGCAGCAAAGTCAGCGCAGGATATGTAGTAAACACAGAGACTGCAAAGAGGAGGTGCAGATCAAGTGACAGCGAAGGAACGTACACACAATCCGGGAGGGGGGGGGGGGAGTTAACCAATACAACACAAACTAAAAAGACATTGTTATGGTATACTGCCAACACAAGAAATGTATGTATACACATGAAGCTACGGAGGTTCCAATCAATAGAGATGTAGGTTTCAGCCACTGCAGTAGATGCTAGATTTCGAGACCTGGTGTCATAATAAAAAAATCTCGATAAAACACGAAACTGCAGTAAAAGACAGTAAAGGGGCCACACGGTCATATAAAGAAAAAGGAGGCTAGGCAATCACTTAAAGCAAAATTTGCAACAACCGCGCCATGTCTTGATGCAGTAAGGAGGGCTTCTGACTATCAGGGGCAATGGTCACCTTTTGAAGGTTTTGGGAAAAACCCAGACTATCCACCTTTCATAGAAAAGAATGGGCAAAACTTTGACCACCCTATAGCTGAAGAAAAATCCCCATATTGTCCACCTTTCATGGGAGAAAAGTAAACATCCACCTTTCATAGAAGAGAATGGGCTAAACTTTGACCACCCTATAGCTGAAGAAAAATCCCCAAATTGTCCACCTTTCATGGGAGAAAAGTAGACATCCACCTTTCATAGAAAAGAATGGGCTAAACTTTGACCACCGTATAGCTGAAGAAAAATCCCCAAATTGTCCACCTTTCATGGGAGAAAAGTAGACATCCACCTTTCATAGAAAAGAATGGGCAAAACTTTGACCACCCTATAGCTGAAGAAAAATCCCCATATTGTCCACCTTTCATGGGAGAAAAGTAGACATCCACCTTTCATAGAACAGAAGGGGCTAAACTTTGACCACCCTATAGCTGAAGAAAAATCCCCATATTGTCCACTTTTCATGGGAGAAAAGTAGACATCCACCTTTCATAGAACAGAAGGGGCTAAACTTTGACCACCCTATAGCTGAAGAAAAATCCCCAAATTGTCCACCTTTCATGGGAGAAAAGTAGACAAAGTTTTATTCAACCCCACAGCCAAAAGAAAAGCTGACTGTCCATCTTGCATAGGATATAAATGGACAATGTTTTGATAACCCAAGAGACATCGGTAAAACCCTAATGGTCTACCTTTCACAGTTTAGAAGGGGGAGTTTTGGTCTGCCAGCAGCCAAAAGGAAAAGCTCAGATTGTCCACTTTTCATAGGAGTAATTCAGACTTTGATCATCCAACAACTAAAAGGAAAAAGGTTTGTTCTCCTATGAAAGTTGGACAAAGCTTTGATTACACAGCAGCCCAAGGAAAAGCCAAGGATTGCCCGTCTTTCATGAGAGAAAGTTAGACAACACTTTCATCACCCAACAGCCTGAGGAAAAGCCCTAATGGTCCTCATTTCATAGGAGATAATTGGACAAGGGTCACCTAACAACTCAAGGTAAAGCTTCAATGACTAATTTTCTCCTAAGAATGGGGGATCACTAGAGCTTTTGCTATGACTGTTGGGTGATCAAATCATTGTCTTCTTTCCCCCCCATGAAATGTGAATGTGATTGGAGCTTTACCTTGGGCTGTTGGGTGATCCTGAGCGTTGGTCTACCTTTCATAGAGAAAGGTAGACCAATGCTTTGATCACCCAACAGCCCAAGGTAAAGCTCCAATCACATTCACCTTTCAGGGGGGAAAAGAAGACAATGCTTTGATCACCCAACAGTTGTACCAAAAGCCCCAATGATCCCCCTTTCACAGCAGAAAAGTAGACAACGCTTTGATCACACAACAGCCATAGAAAACATTCCAATGGTCCCTCTTTCATAGGAAAAAGTAGAGAAGGCTCGAATCACCCCACAGTCCAAAGAAAAGCCCTGATGGACCACTTTCATGGGAGAAAAGGGGATGATACTTGGGTGCACCAACAGCCAAAATGAAAAGCTCAGATTTTCCATTTTCATAGGAGTAAAGTGGACAAGGCTTTGATCATCCAACAACCATAAAAAGGTCTGATCGTTCAACGTTCATGTGGGAAAACTGGACAATGCTTTGATTACCCAGCAACTATAGGAAAAGCCCTTATGGTCCTCCTTTCAAAAGAAGAAAAACTGAATGAGGTTTGGATCACCCAACAGCCCAAGGAAAAGCCCTGATGGTCCACCTTTCAAAAGGAAAAAAGTGGATAAGATTCATGTCACCCAACAGATAAAGCTAAGCCCTTATTATCCACCTTTCATAAGAGGAAACTAGACAAGACTTTTATAACCCAACAGCCAAAACAAAATGTCCCAACAGGTCCTAGCAGCCTACATCTCATTCGTGAAGGGCAGATGTCTCAGCTTCCAAAGGATTAATCGAGAAACACTTCAGAATGCAGTATAAGCAGTGAGGTCTCTTTAAAAAGGATCTTTAAATACCTGACACGGACAGAAATATATCATTCATAGAGGAGAAACCATTTCAAGAAAAGATCTGTTTTACCAGATTCCTGGTGGAGGTCAGTGAGCAGGATCTGATCCAGACCAGCAGGGAAAAAGATTGGACTCCGTGTGTTAAAATCCAAGGTGCTGTTCATTGCTGGAGCATTCTTCTTCTGCTGGGACTGGCCGGTGATGCAGCCTGCCTGTCATATCTTCGGAGTGGAAAGACACAGCCCGGGAGCTCTAAGCAAAACATTTCACCACAAGCACTAAAATTAGCTCGTAAGTGGTCAAACGCAAATTCACCCGCGTACCTAGAGCTCTGCACAACAAATACTCCACTTCAGGATGTCCTCGTGATGAATTGCTGGGATTACGCCGATTGATTGGGAAAATGCGATTGTGCAGAAAGAACAGGTAATAAAAGGGACCATTTTAGCCAACATTAAAGCAAATACAGCCCTATGTAGGAGGCATTACCGGACGCACAAAGTGGCTCTTATCATTGCCGGAGACTTCAGAAACACAGAACAGGTCTCTGCAATCACCTGTCTTCATGGTTCCTGCAAAAACATTAATGTTTATAGTCTGTGCACCACCAGGAGGGGGGGGGGGGGGCGGCCGTTATAGTCTGTGCACCACCAGGAGAGGGAAGGGGGGCGGCCGTTATAGTCTGTGCACCACCAGGAGAGGGAAGGGGGGCGGCCGTTATAGTCTGTGCACCACCAGGAGAGGGAAGGGGGGCGGCCGTTATAGTCTGTGCACCACCAGGAGAGGGAAGGGGGGCGGCCGTTATAGTCTGTGCACCACCAGGAGAGGGAAGGGGGGCGGCCGTTATAGTCTGTGCACCACCAGGAGAGGGAAGGGGAGCGGGCGTTATAGTCTGTGCACCACCAGGAGGGGGGGGCGGCCGTTATAGTCTGTGCACCACCAGGAGAGGGGGGGGCGGCCGTTATAGTCTGTGCACCACCAGGAGAGGGGGGCGGCCGTTATAGTCTGTGCACCACCAGGAGGGGGGGGGCGGCCGTTATAGTCTGTGCACCACCAGGAGAGGGGGGGGGCGGCCGTTATAGTCTGTGCACCACCAGGAGAGGGGGGGGGCGGCCGTTATAGTCTGTGCACCACCAGGAGAGGGGGGGGGGCGGCCGTTATAGTCTGTGCACCACCAGGAGAGGGGGGGGGCGGCCGTTATAGTCTGTGCACCACCAGGAGAGGGGGGGGGGCGGCCGTTATAGTCTGTGCACCACCAGGAGAGGGGGGGGGGGGCGGCCGTTATAGTCTGTGTACCGCCAGGAGGGGGGGGCATTATAGTCTGTGCACCACCAAGAAGTCATCAGATCATCAGCCTGCATCTCCAAGGGCCTTGGGTTCACTTCATTCTATCCATCCTCCGGCCTTCCCTTCAGTCTTGCACAGTTGTACCGGCTCCTTTACCGGATGGACCGGTCCTGTACCGGCTCCTCTAGATGTCACTGCACTCTGTGAGCGTCTCACAATGTGCATTTCACCACCAGGATGGGGGCCATTTTACATTCGACGCACCGCCGGGGGGGGGGGGGGGGCGTTTTATATTCTATGCACTGCCTATTCCACCGCTTCGATCTTGGATTTTATGTGCCTTGTATATTGCCACATTTGTGAGCATATGTCTTAATTCAATAAATTAACCATTTGCTTACTGAGGTAATGCACAAGGTTGGTGCGCTTTTGTTTTTGTTCTTCACTACAGTCTGAAGTGCAACCTGGCGGCGTCGGATGGACCGAAACATGACATCCCAGAGGTGTTCTATTGGATTTAGGTCAGGCGAGCTTGGGGGCCATTCAATGGTATCAATTCCTTCATCCTCCAGGAACTGCCTGCATACTCTCTCCACATGAGGCCGGGCATTGTTGTGCACCAGGAGGAACCCAGGACCCACTGCACCAGGAGGAACCCAGGACCCACTACACCAGTGTAGGGTCTGACAATGGGTCCAAGGATTTCATCCCGATACCTAATGGCAGTCAGGGTGCCATTGTCTATCCTGTAGAGGTCTGTGCATCCCTCCATGGATATGCCTCCCCAGACCATCACTGACCCACCACCAAAACGGTCATGCTGAACCATGTTACAGGCAGCAGAACGTTCTCCACGGCTTCTCCAGACCCTTTCACGTCTGTCACATGTGCTCAGGGTGAACCTGCTCTCATCTGTGAAAAGCACAGGGCGCCAGTGGTGGACCTGCCGATTCTGGTGTTCAATGGCAAATGCCAATCCAGCTCTATGGTGCCGGGCAGTGAGCACAGGGCCCACTAGAAGATGTCGGGCCCTCAGGCCAACCTCATGAAGTCTGTTTCTGATTGTTTGGTCAGAGACACTCACACCAGTGGCCTGCTGGAGGTCATTTTGTAAGGCTCTGGCAGTGCTCATCCACAAAAGAGCAGATATTGGTCCTGCTGATGGGTTAAGGACCTTCTACAGCCCTGTCCAACTCTCCTAGAGTAACTGCCTGTCTCCTGGAATCTCCTCCATGCTCTTGAGACTGTGCTGGGAGACACAGCAAACCTTGTGGCAATGGCACGTATTGATGTGCCTTCCTGGAGGATTTGAACTGCCTGTGCAACCTCTGTAGGGTCCAGGTATGGCCTCATGCTACCAGTAGTGACACTGACCCTAGCCAAATGCAAAACTAGTGAAAAACAGTCAGAAAAGATGAGTAGGGAAAAACATGTCAGTGGCCTCCACCTGTAAAACCATTCCTTGTTTTGGGGGTCATCTCATTGTTGCCCACCTGGTGATAATTTCATTAACCCCAAAAGCAGCTGAAACTGATTAACAACCCCCTCTGCTACTTAACTGACCAGATCAATATCCTATACTTTTTTTTTTTTTTGAAGCACTAAAAAGGTGAGCACATGTATGTAAACATCAACTGTGCCACTCATGAGGCACCATCAAACGTCGGAGTGAGAGTAATCATTCTAAAGGCCAAAATTCACAGATAGCTCCAAAATGACAAAGGCTTTTAACCTCCCTGGCGGTATGATTATTTCAGATTTTTGGTGCTGAAAGCGGTACCATTTTTTGCATGGAAATATGTAATTTTTTTATTGTAGGCTGTAATTCTTAGGAATAACTCACTGAAATCTGTCCGAACAAGAGTCTAGTAAACATCCCGGGTATGATAAAACTTGAAACACGAAATCAAATTATAATTTAACCATTTCAATACCGTGCAATTTTACACCTTCCCTCCCAGGCCATTTTTCACGTTTCAGCGCTCTCACACTTTGAATGACAATTGCGCGGTCATACAACATTGTACCCAAACTAAAATTTTATCATTTTCTTCACACAACTAGAGCTTTCTTTTGGTGGTATTTAATCACCGCTGGGGTTTTTATTTTTTGCTAAATTAACAAAAAAAAACCAAACATTTTGAAAAAAAAACACGTTTTTCTTTGTTTCTGTTATAAAAGTTTACAAATAAATAATTGTTCTTCATAAATTTAGGCCGAGATGTATTCTGCTACATGTCTTTGGTGAAAATAACCCAAATTAGAATGTATTTTGTAGTTTATAGGAAAGTTATAGAGTTCACAAACTATGGTATAGATCTGAATATTGTTCAATCCTGAAGTACCGACAGCCAATCTAATTTCTTTAGGTCCAAGAATGTCAGAACAGTACAGATATCCCCAAATGTCAGGACAGGACAGATATCCCCCAAATGTCAGGACAGTACAGATATCCCCCAAATGACCCCTTTTTGCACAGTAGACAGTCCGACGTACTTTATAAGAGGAATGGCGAGTTTTTTGAAGTTGTATTTTTTTTGTCATAATTTTTTGGAAAATAAAAAAATTTTAAAAATTATTTTCACTATTTTTTTTTTTTTACATACTGTCACCAGTGCAGTACAGTGTCATCATATAACTGGCATGGCGGTGATCAGGGACACTGACTGGTGACAGTATGGAAAAAAAAAATATATATTTTTTTTTTATTATTTTTAATTTTTTATTACTTTTTTTTTAAGATTTTTTTTTCATATTGTACTATGACCAAAGTAGTACAATATTACCATAGTAACATTGTACTACTTTGGGGAAGTGATCAGTATTTTTTTTTTTTTTTTCTTTTTACACAATTTGCTTATAGCCAAGAATTCCTTTGCTATAAGCAAGCATTTACCTGAATGACATCGATTCATTCAGGGTTTTTTTTTTTGTGCTTAGCTGTGATTTGGTCACAGCTAATCACATGACATGTGCATGTGATTAGCTGTGACCATTCACAGCTAGGCACTAGTATACAATGGATGGCATCATGAATGAAGCCATCCATTGTATACAACTGTCATGTGACCTGCTGTGATTGGTCACAGCAGGTCACATGGTACCAGCAACGGGGGCCGGTACTCAGATCTGTCATCGGCCGTGTCCGAGGTACACGGCGGGTGACAGATCGCGCCGCTGCGAGGCTCTACATTACCGCAAACTGCGCATGTGTGGGTGCACGCCATTTGGCCGCAGCACTTCTGAAGCCGCCAAAACGGCCATTGGCCGGGCGGCTAATGGTTAATAAATAAGAAAAATTAATAATAGCGCCTATGGTCAAAATTATATAACTTACTAATAGTGTACCAGCTGCAAAAAATCACCATATATAAAGTGTACCAATAAATAAATAAATTTGCGCTAGTAAATGTGTGTAAATAAATAAATATATATAAAGAAATCATCAAATCATAAGTCCAGAAAAAAAATATATATATGCCAATACCACAAAAAAAAAAAAATATAAAAAAACTTTTAAGTGCAAAAAACTTTTGTGCAAAAAAAGTGTCTAAATATGAAAAATTTCACCAAAAAACCTTGATAATATAATGGCAGATCATCCATAAATATATCTTCAGAAACGGAAACTCTGCAACACACCGATCCTCATCGATCGAAATAACAGGATGAAAAACTTTGTAGTTAATCGAAAATCCACTTCTCCAATAGATAAAGGACCACCTTCAAACGTATCCATGGGGGGAAATGCCAAGCATTCGAGAGAAACAGAAAGACTTCATGGTGCAATATTATAAAAACCAATTCCTTTATTAGGTACTCATTGCACTTACTCAAGAGGTGTCCCAGCCGACACCAGCATCAACAGCATAACAGCAATCACATAAACGAGCCTGGCTACTCGGCACATGCGCAGTAGCTGGCAGCCAAAAACGTAATGACGTCACATCAATCAAGCTCCGCCCCGACGTCCTCACGGAGCGGGAAACGTCGGGGCGGAGCTTGATTGATGTGACGTCATTACGTTTTTGGCTGCCAGCTACTGCGCATGTGCCGAGTAGCCAGGCTCGTTTATGTGATTGCTGTTATGCTGTTGATGCTGGTGTCGGCTGGGACACCTCTTGAGTAAGTGCAATGAGTACCTAATAAAGGAATTGGTTTTTATAATATTGCACCATGAAGTCTTTCTGTTTCTCTCGAGTGCTTGGCATTTCCCCCCATGGATACGTTTGAAGGTGGTCCTTTATCTATTGGAGAAGTGGATTTTCGATTAACTACAAAGTTTTTCATCCTGTTATTTCGATCGATGAGGATCGGTGTGTTGCAGAGTTTCCGTTTCTGAAGATATATTTATGGATGATCTGCCATTATATTATCAAGGTTTTTTGGTGAAATTTTTCATATTTAGACACTTTTTTTGCACAAAAGTTTTTTGCACTTAAAGGTTTTTTTATATTTTTTTTTTTGTGGTATTGGCATATATATATTTTTTTCTGGACTTATGATTTGATGATTTCTTTATATATATTTATATATTTACACACATTTACTAGCGCAAATTATTTATTTAATGGTTAATAAATACTCATAAAAAATAACATAACAATAATAAATTTAATTGAATAATATAATCAAACCAAAAACACTGAAATGTGAAATATAGCGCCAAGTTCGCACATCACTGAGCAAAGACGCAGAATCGTTTTCAGTGTCTGATGAGGAATTTCCCCCACAAATCATTATCACTCAATTCTGCAAGTGGTTCTGATTTACTATCGCTGTTCTCTAGCCGGTCTAAAACCGCTTTTGACCTAAAGGGACGCTTTTTGGACACCATGGACGTTTCTCAGTTTCCAGGCAGCAAGAACCGTCAAAATGCAGGCAGGGCGCCGGACAAAGCACTCGGGACAAAATGTATGTGAAATGGTTTGATACAGCAATGTTTTGCTATGAAATAATCATTTTTAAAAAAATTTAATTTTTTTTAAATTTTCAAATTTGCCGCCGGTTCCGGCGTCCGTACGTCACAGGGACCGGAACACGGAAGCCAGATGCCGGCATCGGCCGGAGGAGATGGCCGGGGACACTGGGACACATCGCGGGAGCGAAGGACAAGGCAAGTGCTGCAGGGACCCCCTGAGCAACGCTGCAATGTATTCCCGAGTGTAGCTCGGGGTTACCGCTTTTGGTACTGAAACTTTACCCCGAGCTACACTCAGGAATACCTCCAGGGAGGTTAAAACGTCATATCTGGAGAATTTTTTGGTACCAATTGTTTTCTGCGATTCCACTTGTTAACACTTAACATGTTTGGTATCTATTTACTTGACGCAACCAAACCTTAAATATTTTATCACAAAATTGAGTATAACATTGTGTTTTAACAGCGCAAATATCATGTGCCATAAAAAACCGGCAACAGCCTCCAGTATATTCTCCAGGGTCTCTGTTTTCAGAAAACATATTTTTGGGGGAGTTTACAGTCATTTCTAACAAAAAATAAAAATTTTCATGTCCGTAAAAAATTAGGTATAATGGCTAAAAGTGAGCAAAAATGAAGAGCACGGCAAGGGAGCCAAACCACAACTGAAAAACAAGCACTGCCTGACACAACCCAAAACAAGGAACGCTGTAGGAAATGTAATGCATGGCAATCGCATCAAGGACAGAGACCATTCCAGTACTTGTCTTCTGACCGGATCACAAATAGCCGATCAATACATTCAAAATCAATCAATACAGATCACACCAAACATCAGTCAAAGCTTTTAGGCTCCATGTACACTGCAGCTGATAAACTCGCGTTTAGGAGCTGTTCAGCAGTTTTTTCAGCAGCCCCTGAACTCTCCCTAATGTTCTCCTATGTGTCCATGTACACATCGTCGTTTAGTCGTTTACAGGCATTTGAATTTACAGTCGTTTTTTTAATGCAGAAAACTTGCGTTTAGGAGAAGATTTTATCAGCGTTTCAAACGCAAAGTGCTTCTAAACGCGGCAAATCGTGTTTATAAGCGTTTTAATTTTTTTTTTTAACTCTTCCAGTTTCCGATGCTGTCCAGAGACTTTTTTCATCATGAAAAATGCATGCAAAGCGTTTTCAAGGTACTCAGATGGACAAAACACTGAACACAGGATGTTCCTACCAAGCTTGTCACACATTGTAATGACCAATTCACACTTCAGACCTCTCCCACCCTTGGAAACAAAAGATATGTTAATGACCAATTCACACCTCAGACCTCTCCCACCCTTGGAAACAAAAGATATGTTAATGACCAATTCACATCTCAAATTCCTCATGAAGACCCCCTGCCAGGTGACCTTAATGACACCCTCCACCAGACACCTTTCCCACCCTTGGAAACAAAAGAAATGTTAATGAGCAACTCACACCTAAGCTAATCTCCACACATACTGCTGTCTCTGCTTCTACTCTCTGTATTTCTCTGAAACAGTCTGAAATAGTTCATAATTTACCACTTTTCAGTGCATTCTGGGCCTTTGGGAGGTTTTCCTGTGCTTAGTTCTAAAAAACACTTCTAAACGCACATAAACACGCTATGCAAACGCGGCTAAACAGCCATTTTTGAACGTTTTCCAGCAGTCAGTTTCCACCGTTCAGAAGTGTCCCGTGTACATGGGGCCTTATATAGCAAAGTGATGAAAAAAAAAAAAATCACAACTGCATTATTTTAGTTTTTTTATGTTTACTTCCCACCCCCCTAAAAGATTTCAGTTTGTTTTTCAGAGTTGTACAGTTTATAGATCATGTTAAAAGGTGGAAAAAGTTCTGAAATGATTTATCTTTGTCTCATTTTTTTACATCAGGGGTGTGTAGACTTTTTATATCCACTGTACGCACAGCTGGTCAAACTCTACAATAGACTATTAAAATTGTCCGGAACGCAAGACAGCGGCCATCTGTCAGCTCTGCAGGCAAGTCTCACACTGAAAAGTATAGGGTGTCAGCGGGGGGGGGGCATTTATGGTCATAGGTTGGAGCATCTGTGAGTGCTTGGACAGGCACAGAGTGTCAGCTCTGTGGGCAAATCAGTCAAGTAACAAGAAGTGGCATAGGAAGGGATCACCATATCAGCACTGGAACAGGGGACAGCACAGGCACTTTGAGACTGCAGAGTTGGGGACTAGAGCGTCAGCTCTTGTGAAACGAGTAACAGAGAGTCAGCTCTGTGGGCAAATACTTTATTACAGAGGGTCATTCACTGAGAAAATGAAATGACAGGCAACAGAGTGTCAGCTCTGGGGACAAGGGCATGTACAGATACAGATGATGAAAGAGTCTGTACCCGCAATGTAACCACAGGCCGGGTATGGAGTGTCAGCTCTGGGGACCAGGGCATTTACAGATACAGATGATGAAAGGGTATGTGCCCTCAATGTAACCACAGGCCGAGTATAGAGTGTCAGCTCTGGAGGAGAGCACTCATGGTCACAGCTCTTGTGAGACAAGTAACAGAGTGTTAGCTCAGTGGGCAAATACTTTACTATAGAGGGTCATTCACTGAGAAAATTAAATGACAGGCAACAGAGTGTCAGCTCTGGGGACAAGGGCATTTACAGATACAGATGATGAAAGGGTCTGTGCCCTCAATGTAACCACAGGCAGGGTATAGAATGTCAGCTCTGGGGACCAGGGCATTTACAGATACAGACAATGAAAGGGTCTATGCCATCAATGTAATCACAGGCAGGGTATAGAGTGTCAGCTCTGGGGACAAGGGCATTTACAGATACAGACGATGAAAGGGTCTGTGCCCTCAATGTAACCACAGGCCGGGTATAGAATGTCAGCTCTGGGGACCAGGGCATTTACAGATACAGACAATGAAAGGGTCTATGCCATCAATGTAATCACAGGCAGGGTATAGAGTGTCAGCTCTGGGGACCAGGGCATTTACAGATACAGACAATGAAAGGGTCTATGCCATCAATGTAATCACAGGCCGGGTATAGAGTGTCAGCTCTGGAGGAGAGCACTCATGGTCACAGTGTGTCAGCTCTGTGTGGGGGGGTTAAACCAGTGAAGTGTTATAGATTGTCAGTTCTGTGGGTGAGAAAAGTGATGACTTATAGAGCCAGCTCTGCAGAGAAGCTCTGTGACTGGTCATCAGCTCTGCAGGAAGAGTACAGAGAGACCAAAGAGTGCAAGCTCTGCAGGAGAGACAAGTAACTGGTCAGAGTGTCAGTTCTGTGGGGCAGAGCAGTGACAGGCCAAGGAATTAGAGTGTCAGCTCTTTGTGTTGGTAAGCCTGGTGACAGATCATATCTATGGGAATGGGTGCTTGATGAAGAGATTGGCGTGTCAGCTCTGCAGGTTAGTCTGGCGACAGCTCAGGTCTGTGATGGGTAGTATAGGAAGGCATTGGAGTGTCAGCTCTGTGGGTCGAGTCTGGAGATGGGCAGTACAGAATGAGACTGGAATATCAGCTCTGTGGGCAAGTGTGGAGATGGGTCGGCTCTGCAGTGACAGGCTGAGTAGGAAGACATTGCACTGAAGGGTCAGCTCTGCAGTGATGGGCAGTAGGGGACTGAACCAAGTGTGAGCTCTGTGGGCAAGTTTGACAGGTCAGCTTAGTGGTGAAGGGCCGTATAGGAAGAGACTGCATTGAAGCGTCAGCTCTGTGGCTGAGTCTGTTGGTTGAGTCAGCTTAGTGGTGATTGGGTAGTAGGGGAAGCGATTGCTTTACAGTGTAGACTGGTGTCAGATCAGCTCTGTGGGCAATTCTGGTGATGGGCAGTATGGGATGGGACTGGAGTGTCAGCTCTATTGGCAAGTCTGGAGAAAAGTCAGTGCAGTGTTGATGGGCAGTATAGGAAGCAATTGGAGCGTCAGCTCTGTGGATAAGTCTGGTGACAGGTCAGCTCTGTAGTGATGGGCAGTATAGGAAGAGAGTGCATTGAAGTGTCAGCTCTGCAGGCAAGTCCAGTGACAGGCCAGCTTAGGCATGATGGGCAATAGAGGAAAGGTCTGGAGTGTCAGCTCTGTGGGAGAGTCTGGTGAGGAGTAGTATAGGAAGGGAATGAAGTGTCAGCTCTGTGGGAGAGTCTGGTGATTGGCAGTATAGGAAGGGAATGAAGTGTCAGCTCTGTGGGAGAGTCTGGTGATTGACAGTATAGGAAGGCAATGATGTGTCAGCTCTGTGGGAGAGTCTGGTGATGAGTAGTATAGGAAGGGAATGAAGTGTCAGCTCTGTGGGAGAGTCTGGTGATGAGTAGTATAGGAAGGGAATGATGTGTCAGCTCTGTGGGAGAGTCTGGTGATGAGTAGTATAGGAAGGGAACGAAGTGTCAGTTCTGTGGGAGAGTCTGGTGATTGGCAGTATAGGAAGGCAATGAAGTGTCAGCTCTGTGGGAGAGTCTGGTGATTGGCAGTATAGGAAGGGAATGAAGTGTCAGCTCTGTGGGAGAGTCTGGTGATTGGCAGTATAGGAAAGCAATGAAGTGTCAGCTCTGTGGCCACAAGCAGTAGAATTGACTGGAGTGTTAGCTCTGCAAGGGCAATAGGTCAGCTCTGTTATGACAGGAAGTATAGGAAGCGGGTGGAATGTCAGCTCTGTGGGCGAGCCTGGTGACCGGTTCTCTCTGTGGTGATGGGCAGCATAGGAAGGGTTTGCACTGAAGTGTCAGTTCTGCAGTGAAAGGTAACAGGGAATGGACTGA
Source organism: Staurois parvus (assembly GCF_062004578.1). Lineage (NCBI taxonomy): Eukaryota > Metazoa > Chordata > Amphibia > Anura > Ranidae > Staurois > Staurois parvus. The sequence goes on from NW_028318281.1 coordinate 844,980, forward strand.
AGTGTCAGCTCTGTGGGCAAGTCTAGTGACAGGTCAGCTCTGGGAAGTATTTGAAGACCTGCATTGAAGGGTCAGCTCTGCAGACAAGTCTTGGAATTGTCCAGCTTAGTGGTAATGGCAGTAGGGGAAAGTGTTAGCTCTGTGGGCGAGCCTGGTAATGGGCAGAATATTTTTCCAGTTCAATGCATGCATGCTCAGTACTGTGAACATGGGACACCACCAGCTACTTATTACCTCTCACAGCGATCACAGTACTCACCCTGACAGTGCCTTCATCTGCTTCTCTCTCCAGAAGGACAGCACCATTTTTATTCAGGCGCCATCCAAGATCACCATCTGAATCCTGCCATCTGTGCAGTTATTGTGTTCTCCAATGTCTGACACAGATCAGACCCCTACTGCAGCCTCCCAACTTGTGACTTGCTACAATGTGCAGTCTGATCACTGGGGAGACCGAGGAAATGCTTCCTCATGCCTGCAGCAGACTGATGACTTATGAAGCTGTTGATGTATATTGTGAAACATTTATTCTTGCAGACTGACGTGAGCGAGTTACTGAGAATTCCACATTAATAGACTTCTGGTCTCCTGCCAGACAGATGAAGGCTGGACGGGCCGTGAGATTTCTGATTGTTCCTTTTTATTGCTGAAGAACTGCACAGAATGTTCCAGTCCCAGGAATGTCTCATGTCTTGTATCACCTGTACTACCCTCCTGTTTTCCCATGCACCACCAGGAGGACCGCCATCTTCCATACACCACCAGGAGGGCCGCCATCTTCCATACACCACCAGGAGGACTATTATATTCTATACACCACCAGGAGGACCGCCATCTTCCATACACCACCAGGAGGACCATTATATTCTATACACAACCAGGAGGACCGCCATCTTCCATACATCACCAGAAGGACCATTATATTCTATACACCACCATTATATTCCATACACCACCAGAAGGACCATTACCTTCCATACACCACCAAGAGGACCACCACCTTCCATACACCACCAGGAGGACCATTATATTCTATCCACCACCAGGAGGACCGCCATCTTCCATACACCACCAGGAGGACTATTATATTCTATACACCACCAGGAGGAACGCCATCTTCCATACACCACCAGGAGGACCATTATATTCTATACACCAGTGTTTTTCAACCTTTTTTGTGCAAAGGCACACTTTTTTCATGAAAAAAATCACGAGGCACACCACCATTAGAAAATGTTAAAAAAATTTACCTCTGTGCCTATATTGACTATATATAAAGTAATTCTCTTGAATAGGAATCAAACACAAAGAAATTATTTTATAATTACTTTATTATGAAATAATAAAGTATTTTATAATTGGACCCGGGGGCCGGACCAAGAGTAGATGAATGATGTGTATGTGTCATCCATAGTAAGTATAGTAATATTCCCCCATAGTAAGCATAGTAATTAATCCCCCATATAGTAATTCATCCCCCATAGTAATTAATCCCCCATATAGTAATTCATCCCCCATAGTAATTCATCCTCCATATAGTAATTCATCCCCCATAGTAATTCATCCCCCATAGTAATTAATCCCCCATATAGTAATTCATCCCCCATAGTAATTCATCCCCCATAGTAATTAATCCCCCATATAGTAATTCATCCCCCATAGTAATTAATCCCCCATATAGTAATTCATCCCCCATATAGTAATTCATCCCCCATATAGTAATTCATCCCCCATAGTGTAATTCATCCCCCATAGTGTAATTCATCCCCCATAGTGTAATTCATCCCCCATAGTAATTCATCCCCCATAGTAATTCATCCCCCATATAGTAATTCATCCCCCATATAGTAATTCATCCTCCATATAGTAATTCATCCCCCATAGTAATTCATCCCCCATATAGTAATTCATCCCCCATAGCAATTCATCCCCCGTATAGTATTTCATCCCTCGTATAGTATTTCATCCCCCGTATAGTATTTCATCCCCCGTATAGTATTTCATCCCCCATATAGTATTTCATCCCCCATATAGTATTTCATCCCTCATATAGTATTTCATCCCCCATATAGTAATTCATCCCTCATATAGTATTTCATCCCTCATATAGTATTTCATCCCCCCATATAGTATTTCATCCCTCATATAGTATTTCATCCCCCCATATAGTATTTCATCCCTCATATAGTATTTCATCCCTCATATAGTAATTCATCCCTCATATAGTATTTCATCCCCCCATATAGTAATTCATCCCTCATATAGTATTTCATCCCCCCATATAGTATTTCATCCCCCCATATAGTATTTCATCCCTCATATAGTAATTCATCCCTCATATAGTATTTCATCCCCCCATATAGTATTTCATCCCCCCATATAGTATTTCATCCCCCCATATAGTATTTCATCCCTCATATAGTAATTCATCCCTCATATAGTATTTCATCCCTCATATAGTATTTCATCCCTCATATAGTATTTCATCCCCCATATAGTATTTCATCCCCCCATATAGTATTTCATCCCCTCATATAGTATTTCATCCCTCATATAGTATTTCATCCCCCCATATAGTATTTCATCCCTCATACAGTAATTCATCCCTCATATAGTAATTCATCCCCCATATAGTATTTCATCCCTCATATAGTATTTCATCCCCCCATATAGTATTTCATCCCTCATATAGTAATTCATCCCCCCATATAGTATTTCATCCCCCCATATAGTATTTCATCCCCCCATATAGTATTTCATCCCTCATATAGTAATTCATCCCTGATATAGTAATTCATCCCCCATATAGTATTTCATCCCCCCATATAGTATTTCATCCCTCATAAAGTAATTCATCCCTCATATAGTATTTCATCCCCCACAGTACTATTCCCCCCCCCCCCTTCTAGTAAGCCAAGTCCCCCGTGTCAATTCACTTACCTTTTGCGTTCCTCTCGCTGTCTTCCCGCGCCGTTCGGGTCTTCAGGGCGGACTGTGAGAGGAGCCTAGCTCCCCTCCCCTCACGTTCGGCACGCTGCCCCGCCTACACACATCCTGACAGCCACATCCGCAAGCCGGATTAAAAGGTCCGCGCGGACTTTTGGGGCTGCCAACCGAGAGGAGGCAGGGGAGCGGCCGACCGAGAGGAGGGAGGGGAGCAGGCGCCCGGCACACAGAAGAGCCGCATTAGACTGGGTAAAGAGCCGCATGTGGCTCGCGAGCCGCGGCTTGCCGACCACTGAATCATTAGATTCTAATGATTGGTCTATTTGTGAGCCGAAGCCACATGTTACAGATGAAATTGGAATTTTTCCCACGGCACACCAGACAATATCTCACGGCACACTAGTGTGCCGCGGCACAGTGGTTGAAAAACGCTGCTATACACCACCAGGAGGAACGCCATCTTCCATACACCACCAGAAGGACCATTATATTCTATACACCACCATTATCTTCCATACACCACCAGGAGGACCGCCACCTTCCATACACCACCAGGAGGACCATTATATTCTATACACCACCAGGAGGACCGCCATCTTTCATACACCACCAGGAGGACCAACATCTTTCATACACCCCCAGGAGGACCATTATATTCTATACACCACCATTATCTTCCATACACCACCAGGAGGACCGCCACCTTCCATACACCACCAGGAGGACCATTATATTCTATACACCACCAGGAGGACCGCCATCTTTCATACACCACCAGGAGGACAACTATATTCTATACACCACCATTATCTTCCATACACCACCAGGAGGACCATTATATTCTATACACAACCAGGAGGACCGCCATCTTCCATACATCACCAGAAGGACCATTATATTCTATACACCACCATTATATTCCATACACCACCAGAAGGACCATTACCTTCCATACACCACCAAGAGGACCACCACCTTCCATACACCACCAGGAGGACCATTATATTCTATCCACCACCAGGAGGACCGCCATCTTCCATACACCACCAGGAGGACTATTATATTCTATACACCACCAGGAGGAACGCCATCTTCCATACACCACCAGGAGGACCATTATATTCTATACACCACCAGGAGGAACGCCATCTTCCATACACCACCAGAAGGACCATTATATTCTATACACCACCATTATCTTCCATACACCACCAGGAGGACCGCCACCTTCCATACACCACCAGGAGGACCATTATATTCTATACACCACCAGGAGGACCGCCATCTTTCATACACCACCAGGAGGACCAACATCTTTCATACACCCCCAGGAGGACCATTATATTCTATACACCACCATTATCTTCCATACACCACCAGGAGGACCGCCACCTTCCATACACCACCAGGAGGACCATTATATTCTATACACCACCAGGAGGACCGCCATCTTTCATACACCACCAGGAGGACAACTATATTCTATACACCACCATTATCTTCCATACACCACCAGGCGGCCCGCCACCTTCCATACACCACCAGGTGGCCCGCCACCTTCCATACACCACCAGGAGGACCACTATACTCTATACACCACCATTATCTTCAATACACCACCAGGTGGACCGCCACCTTCCATACACCACCAGGAGGACCGCCACCTTCCATACACCACCAGGAGGACCGCCACCTTCCATACACCACCAGGAGGACCGCCACCTTCCATACACCACCAGGAGGACCATTATATTCTATACACCACCAGGAGGACCGCCATCTTTCATACACCACCAGGAGGACCACTATATTCTATACACCACCATTAACAGTAAGTATCCTCCTGTGCTTAATGCGGAAGTTGCAAACCTAACTATAGCTGCTGCCACTTACGGTAACTTAAAACCAATAAGTGATGATACAAAGTAACTGTAAATAGTGAAGCGCTATAAATCCTATTAAATACAGATAAATATTATATATTACTAGCCGTGCACACACAATAGTGCTCAGTGACAAATAATTACAAACAAATAAATATCTCTTTCCACAAGTATAAGTGAAACATGACCTTGAATATGTGATAAACTACAGATAATTGTGAAAGTGATTCTTTAAGAAGAAAAAATTCCTGTGTTATTTATCAATATCTCTAAAAACACACTGTGTATAGACAAACGTCAAACCAATCAAATTATATATGTGTTCATTGAGAACATAAAGTCCATGCAAGTGAATCTGTGCTGATGTCATCTTCACTCCAGTGAAAAATGAACAGAAATCCTCAAATGGCAGCAATGCCTGCTCACCTCCACACATTGACCCACACAGGGCCACAGGGCTATAATAAACAGTAACAGATCCTCTCCACTCCTCATCACAGGGACCATGGGATAGGAAAGAGACCTCTGCTCAGTGCACCTTATTCACTCCTCCTCCACTCAAGGTAACATGTATAGGGTATAAAGCAAGAAACCTTCCATGGTCCAGTATCTTTTTATTTAAATTGCAGATAAAAGTTGGTAAAGCACTCACATGTATCCCCAGTAACAATCGCCTTTCACCACATACTATGGGTGTACTGCATGGTATATTGGGTGTAGCAAGATGGCCGCTGCCGGAAGTGCTTCACCTTGTACCGCAAATGAAGTACCGACACGTTGCGTAACTTCCATACACCACCAGGCGGACCGCCACCTTCCATACACCACCAGGCGGACAGCCACCTTCCATACACCACCAGGAAGACTACTATATTCTATACACCACCATTACCTTCCATACACCACCAGGAGGACCGCCACCTTCCATACACGACCAGGAGGACCACTATATTCTCTACACCGCCATCATCTTCCATACACCACTAGGAGGACCATTACCTTCCATACACCACCAGGAGGACCGCCACCTTCCATACACCACCAGGAGGACCACTATCTTCTCTACACCGCCATTATCTTCCATACACCACTAGGAGGACCATTACCTTCCATACACCACCAGGAGGACCACTATATTCTATACACCACCATTATCTTCCATACACCACCAGGGGACCATTACCTTCCATACACCACCATCTTTCATACACCACCAGGAGGACCATTCTATTCTATACACCGACATTACCTTCCATACACCACCAGGCGGCCCGCCACCTTCCATACACCACCAGGCAGCCCGCCACCTTCCATACACCACCAGGCGGCCCGCCACCTTCCATACACCACCAGGCGGCCCGCCACCTTCCATACACCACCAGGCGGCCCGCCACCTTCCATACACCACCAGGCGGCCCGCCACCTTCCATACACCACCAGGCGGCCCGCCACCTTCCATACACCACCATTATCTTCCATACACCACCAGGAGGACCATTATCTTCCATACACCACCATTACGTATATTCCATTCAGCGTGCCGAGAACACCAACTCCTCCAGACTGACACCTACCCATCAAGACTTTTTTATATTTGCATAACTCCTCCCACTGCTTGAATCAGGCCTGAGGGCTCAGGGCAGAGTGCTGTGATGTTTATTTTTTTTTTTGTTTACAAACGTTTTTATTGAAGGATAGACTACAAATACCGCACATCATACTTCATGTGTAGATTGAACAATGAAAAAAAAAGGCACAAAGGTAGTTTACAGTGACATAGAAACAAATACAAAAAAAATAAAGAAGAAGTACATGAAGAGGTAGGCATCAATGTGGGCAGATCAAACGCATGAATTACAGAGAACCAAAAACAAATCCAAGTACGATCGAAGTTAATCCAACAACAGGTGTCGATGTGCCTTCCAACCATCCCATTTTCTGTTGAATAAATGCATCCTATCCAATAGAGTATACTGAATACCTACCATGAGGGTGACCAGATCACCTCTCCGCAATACAGGGGCCACAGGGACCACCGGAGACCTCCAGTGATGGGCCCATAGAGGGGAAACACAAATAGTATGGAGTGGTCTCATTAGGCGAGGTGGAATCCCCGAAATGGGGTGCTGTGATGTTCTGAGAAAGCCATGTGCAGCACCCTGCCAGCCCCTCCCACCAAGCCCATGGGCAGCGCCCAGATCCCCCAACTACCCCCCCCCCCCCAAGCCATGTGCAGCACCCTGCCAGGCCCACCCACCAAGCCCATGGGCAGCACCTTGCCAGCCCCTCCCACCAAGCCCATGGGCAGCACCCTGCCAGCCCCTCCCACCAAGCCCATGGGCAGCACCTTGCCAGCCCCTCCCACCAAGCCCATGGGCAGCGCTCAGATCCCCCAACTACCCTCCCTCCCACCAAGCCCATGGGCAGCACCCTGCCAGCCCCTCCCACCAAGCCCATGGGCAGCACCCTGCCAGCCCCTCCCACCAAGCCCATGGGCAGCACCCTGCCAGCCCCTCCCCCCAAGCCCATGGGCAGCGCCCAGATCCCCAGCTACCCCCCCCCCCAAGCCATGTGCAGAACCCTGCCAGCCCCTTCCACCAAGCCTATGGGCAGCACCCTACCGGCCCCCCCTCCCACCAAGCCCATGTGTAGCACCCTGCCAGCCCCTCCCACCAAGCCCATGGGCAGCACCCTGCTGGCCCCCTACCAAGCCCATGTGTAGCACCCTGCCAGCCCCTCCCACCAAGCCCATGGGCAGCACCCTGCTGGCCCCCTACCAAGCCCATGTGTAGCACCCTGCCGACCCCTCCCCCCCCACCAAGGCCATGGGCAGCGCCCTGCCGGCCCCCCCTCACACCAAGCCCATGGGCAGAACCCGGATCCCCCAAGCCGTATGCAGCGCTCTACCGGTCCCTCCCACCAAACCCATGTGCAGTGCCCCGAACCCCCAAGCCAGCTGCGGAGCCCTGCCGGGCCCTCCCCCACCCAGCCAGCCAGGTGCAGCGCCCTGCCAGGCCCTCCCCCCACCCAGCCAGGTGCGGAGCTCTGTCGGTCCTCCTCCCCACCCAGCCAGGTGCAGCATACTGCTGGCTCCTTCCACCAAACCCTGCCAGCCCCTCCCAACAGCCATGATGTGTCTGTATTGCATAGCATACAACAGAGACCTGGTGATAAGGAGTGTAATGAATACAGGAAGGTGTTTGTTGACCAGGAGGGCACGACAGAGGATTAAACATCACCAATAAGAGACACATTGATACAAGGCACACAGGGATCAGATCACGAGACCCACCACCAATCAGGTCCCAGCACCGCGCAGTCTTCACACTGCACAGATCACAACTCATCTACAATGGAGGGATTACAGGGAACATTAGAACATATACATTGTTATCTGGGAGTGTGGGGGGTGGAGCCTGCTCCCCCAAATCACACATCATATACTCTGCACACAGCTATGTGGGGGGGGGGGGGCAGTCTCAGGTCCAGGGGAGAGTCACGGGAGGGCTGGGTCTACTGAATGGGGGTCAAGGACTGGGGGGGTCATGGGCAGGGAAGAGGGTCACAGGAGGAGCGGGGCAAGGGCAGGGATCTGACATCAGGGCTGCAATGGGAGGTCAGAAATGGATGTGGCCAGATGAGAGATTGGAATGTCAGCTCTGTGGACAAGTGCACTAACCAACCATGGACCATGTGCTTTATATGAATGCTGGAACCTGCAATCTCCCAACAACCAGAGTCACGACTGGCCACCTTCAGCCAGGTGATGACAGTGGGGAAAGGGATTAGAGTGCCAGCTCTGTGAGTCACTTCTGCTATAGGATTGGATTGTCAGCTCTGTGGGTAAGGCATGGTAGAGGATTGGATTGTCAGCTCTGTGGGTAAGGCCTGGTAGAGGATTGGATTGTCAGCTCTGTGGGCAAGGCCTGGTAGAGGATTGGATTGTCAGCTCTGTGGGTAAGGCCTGGTAGAGGATTGGATTGTCAGCTCTGTGGGTAAGGCCTGGTAGAGGATTGGATTGTCAGCTCTGTGGGTAAGGCCTGGTAGAGGATTGGATTGTCAGCTCTGTGGGTAAGGCCTGGTATAGGATTGGATTGTCAGCTCTGTGGGTAAGGCCTGGTATAGGATTGGATTGTCAGCTCTGTGGGTAAGGCCCGGTATAGGATTGTCAGCTCTGTGGGCAAGGCCTGGTATAGGATTGGATCGTCAGCTCTGTGGGTAAGGCCTGGTATAGGATTGGATTGTCAGCTCTGTGGGTAAGGCCTGGTATAGGATTGGATCGTCAGCTCTGTGGGTAAGGCCCGGTATAGGATTGGATCGTCAGCTCTGTGGGTAAGGCCCGGTATAGGATTGGATTGTCAGCTCTGTGGGTAAGGCCCGGTATAGGATTGGATTGTCAGCTCTGTGGGTAAGGCCCGGTATAGGATTGGATTGTCAGCTCTGTGGGTAAGGCCCGGTATAGGATTGGATTGTCAGCTCTGTGGGCAAGGCCTGGTATAGGATTGTCAGCTCTGTGGGTAAGGCCTGGTATAGGATTGTCAGCTCTGTGGGTCAGGCCTGGTATAGGATTGTCAGCTCTGTGGGTCAGGCCTGGTATAGGATTGTCAGCTCTGTGGGTCAGGCCTGGTATAGGATTGGATTGTTACTCTGTGGGTAAGGCCTGGTATAGGATTGTCAGCTCTGTGGGTCAGGCCTGGTCTAGGATTGTCAGCTCTGTGGGTCAGGCCTGGTCTAGGATTGTCAGCTCTGTGGGTCAGGCCTGGTATAGGATTGTCAGCTCTGTGGGTCAGGCCTGGTATAGGATTGTCAGCTCTGTGGGTCAGGCCTGGTATAGGATTGGATTGTCAGCTCTATGGATGAATGTTGTCACAGATGTGATGATGAAGATGAGAAATAGGGCTCAGAGTGTTAGCTCTCCTGGCGAGTCCAATAACGGTGATGGGCACTGTGGGTGGTGAGAAGTATAGAAAGATTGGAGTGTCAGCTCCTTGGGCAAGTCTGGTGACAGGTTAGTTATGAGGGGGATGGGCAGTGCAGGAAAGGATTGGAGTGTCAGCTCTGTGGCAAGTTTGGAGACAGATTATAGTCAGCATTGGGGTGATGGGAAGTATAGGAAGGGCTTGTAATGGAGTGTCAGCTCTGTCGGCGAGTCTGGAAACAGGTCAGCTGTGTGGTCATAGCCAGTAGAGGAAGGAATTGGAGTGTCAGCTCAATGGGCAAGTCTTGTGACAGGTTATTGGCAAATCTGGGGTGATGGGCAGTGTATGAACGCCTTGCATTGGAGTGTCAGCTCTGTGGGTAAAACTGATGATAGATCAGCTCTGTGGAGGTGGGTAGTATAGGAGGTGATGGGAGTGTCAGCTCTGTGGGCAAGTCTGGTGCCAGGTCATCTCTGTGGTGATGGGCAGTATACAGGGGGATCAAAGTGTCAGCTCTGTGGGTTAGTCTAGTGCCAGGTCATCTCTGTGGTGATGGGCAGTATACAGGGGGATCAAAGTGTCAGCTCTGTGGGTTAGTGTAGTGCCAGGTCATCTCTGTGGTGATGGGCAGTATACAGGGGGATCAAAGTGTCAGCTCTGTGGGTTAGTGTAGTGCCAGGTCAGTGGCAAATCTGGGGTGATGGGCAGTGTATGAACGCCTTGCATTGGAGTGTCAGCTCTGTGGGTTAGTGTAGTGCCAGGTCAGCTCTGTGGTGATGGGCAGTATACAGGGGGATCAAAGTGTCAGCTCTGTGGGTTAGTCTAGTGCCAGGTCAGCTCTGTGGTGATGGGCAGTATACAGGGGGATCAAAGTGTCAGCTCTGTGGGTTAGTCTAGTGCCAGGTCAGGTCTGTGGTGATGAGCAGTATACAGGGGGATCAAAGTGTCAGCTCTGTGGGTTAGTGTAGTGTCAGCTCTGTGATGATGAAGACAGGGTGCAGAGTGTTAGCTCACCTGGCGAACCCCAACAACTTCCAATATATGAATGTGAAGGCACTGTCACCAATGATGGAACAATCACCAGGATTGCTGTGACAGGCATAGAGTGTCAGCTCTGTGGGCAAATCAGTCCGGTAACAAAGGAGAGCAGAGGCACTTCATGGGTGGTGACAGACCAGGCAGCAATGTCCACTCCTGAGACCGCAGACGTCAAGATTGGAGTGTCAGCTCTGGGGACCAGTGCCATTACAGGTACAGAGGAGGAAAGTGTCTGCTCCTTCTATGGGATCACAGGCCGGGTGCAGAGTGTCAGCTCTGGGGGTGAGCACTTATAGGGAAGTAGAGGGCCCTGATAAGTCAGAGTGTCAGCTCTCTGGGCTAGACCAGTGACGTGTTGTAGCATCAGCTCTTCTGGGGGGTGCACAGTGACAGGTAATAGAGTGTCAGCTTCATGGGGGAGAACAGTGACAGGTAATAGAGTGTCAGCTTCGTGGGGGAGAACAGTGACAGGTAATAGAGTGTCAGCTTCGTGGGGGAGAACAGTGACAGGTAATAGAGTGTCAGCTTCGTGGGGGAGAACAGTGACAGGTAATAGAGTGTCAGCTCCGTGGGGGAGAACAGTGATGCTTATCGGGCCAGCTCCACAGAAAGCAGACAGACCATAGAGTGCAAGCTCTGCAGGGGAGACCAGTAACTGGTCACAGAGTGTCAGTTCAGTGACAGGTCAAGGAATTAAAGTGTCAGCTCTGTGGGTAAGCCTGGTGACAGATCATCTCTATGGGGATGGTTGGTCAGTCAGGGAAGAGATTGGAGTGTCAGCTTTGCAGGAGAGTCTGGTGACAAGATAGTTCTGTGATGAATGGTAGAGATCAGAGTGTCAGCTCTGTAGGTCAGTTTGGGTATAGGATTGGAGGGTCAGTCAGGATTGGACTGTCAGCTCCGTGGGTCAGTCAGGGTATAGGATTGGAGTGTCAGCTCTGTCAGTTGGGGTCGGAGTGTCAGCTCTGGGGGACAGTCTTGATACAGAATTGGAGTGTCAGCTCCGAGGGTCAGTCAGGATTGGAGTGTTAGCCCCGGGAGGTCAGCCTGGTTTGGAGTGTCAGCTCCGTGGGTCAGTCAGGATTGGAGTGTCAGCTCCGTGGGTCAGTCTGAGTATAGGATTGGAGTGTCAGTTCTCAAGGTCAGCCCCGGGGGGGTCAGCCTGGATTGGGCTGGCAGCCCCGGGGGGGGTCAGCCTGGATTGGGCTGGCAGCCCCGGGGGGGGTCAGCCTGGATTGGGCTGGCAGCCCCGGGGGGGGTCAGCCTGGATTGGGCTGGCAGCCCCGGGGGGGGTCAGCCTGGATTGGGCTGGCAGCCCCGGGGGGGGTCAGCCTGGATTGGGCTGGCAGCCCCGGGGGGGGTCAGCCTGGATTGGGCTGGCAGCTCCGGGGGTCAGCCTGGATTGGAGTGTCAGCTCCGGGGGTCAGCCTGGATTGGAGTGTCAGCTCCGGGGGTCAGCCTGGATTGGAGTGTCAGCTCCGGGGGTCAGCTTGGATTGGAGTGTCAGCTCCGGGGGTCAGCCTGGATTGGAGTGTCAGCTCCGGGGGTCAGTCTGGATTGGAGTGTCAGCTCCGGGGGTCAGTCTGGATTGGAGTGTCAGCTCCGGGGGTCAGCCTGGATTGGAGTGTCAGCTCCGGGGGTCAGCCAGGATTAGAGTGTCAGCTCCGGGGGTCAGTCTGGATTGGAGTGTCAGCTCCGTGGGTGAGGTGATGGGTGGTAGAGATCAGAGTGTCAGTTCCGTATGATGGTGGTGGGGGGGATGGGTGATCTCGGTACCTGGGCTCCTGTGAGGAATCTCCGGTCTCCTCCGGTCCTCCGCCTGGGCCGGCGGTCAGCTGGCTGTGGTAGTCGGGTGTCCCCGGTGTATATATCGGGAAGAAAGCTCGGATGGATCTCCGGGAAGGAGGAGCTCAGTCCGGCGGCCTCCCCTCACCTCACCGACACCTCGGCCTTCCGTTCACCGGGATCATCAATATGCAGCAAAGGGCGGGGCAGCGGGACAGACCAGCACTGATAGGCTGCCCGGTAAGCTCTGGTGGGCGGGGTCACAGCCGGTGCACATGAAGAAGGCTGCAGGGGGGGGTAGGTGGAGCGGAAGAAGCGGAGAGCGCTGATAGGCTCTATGGTGAGCCCCGTGGGCGGGGCTGGAGCCGGTGCACTGGGTGACGTAGTAATGGTTGTTGCCAGGAGAGGGAGGGAGAGAGAGGAACCCTGGATGGAGGGGGGGTGAGAAGACCACCAAGGGAATCCTACGGGGGGGGACATGAGAAGACTGCACCCTGGGGAAAGGGGGTGCTATGACAGGATTGCATTGGGAGGACATAGTGGGACTGCACCGGGGGGGGGGGGGTATAGTGGGACTGCACTGAGGTGGGGGGTACGGTGGGATTGCACTGAGGCGGGGGGGTATAGTGGGACTGCACTGAGGCGGGGTATAGTGGGACTGCTCTGGGGGGGGGTATAGTGGGACTGCACTGAGGCGGGGGGGGGGGGGGGTACGGTGGGACTGCACTGAGGCGGGGGGGGTACGGTGGGACTGCACTGAGGCGGGGGGGGGTACGGTGGGACTGCACTGAGGCGGGGGGGGTAAGGTGGGACTGCACTGTGGCGGGGGGTACGGTGGGACTGCACTGAGGCGGGGGGTACGGTGGGACTGCACTGAGGCGGGGGGTACGGTGGGACTGCACTGAGGCGGGTGGGGTATGATGGGAGGGTATGATGGGACTGCAGTGAGGCGGGGGGGGGTACGATGGGACTGCAGTGAGGCGGGGGGGGGTACGATGGGACTGCAGTGAGGCGGGGGGGGGTACGATGGGACTGCAGTGAGGCGGGGGGGGGTATGATGGGACTGCACTGAGGCGGGGGGGTATGATGGGACTGCACTGAGGCGGGGGGGTATGATGGGACTGCACTGAGGCGGGGGGGTATGATGGGACTGCACTGAGGCGGGGGGTATGATGGGACTGCACTGAGGCGGGGGGGTATGATGGGACTGCACTGAGGCGGGGGGGTATGATGGGACTGCACTGAGGCGGGGGGTATGATGGGACTGCACTGAGGCGGGGGGGTATGGTGGGACTGCACTGAGGCGGGGGGGTATGATGGGACTGCACTGAGGCGGGGGGGTTATAGTGGGACTGCACTGAGGCGGGGGGGTATGATGGGACTGCACTGAGGCAGGGGGGTTATAGTGGGACTGCACTGAGGCGGGGGGGTATGATGGGACTGCACTGAGGCGGGGGGGTTATAGTGGGACTGCACCGAGTGGACAACAGTGCGCAGTCTAGGGGGGCCTGGAACACCTCTCTATGGGGCCCGGCGGTGGTTCCAGGAGGTGAGGTCATACACACCTTGTGGTGTTTTCACTGCATTGAAGTACATCGGGCTCCTGTTGGAAATGAGCCCCAGAACACGTGTACATGGCGTGTCACCGTATGTATGTACAGTCCTTCCAATAGATCTGCCGGGACTTTTTTCTCTTTGAGGAACTTTATTGTAACACCACCTGACCCGGCTCCGTCCGACTGACGCGTTTCGCCCCGACCAGAATTTGCTTTCTTTTAAGTCAGGGCCCACACCTAAGAACAGCAACAGGTCAGAGAATGTCAGCTCTGCAGGTGAGAACAGTGACGGGTCAGAGAGTGCCAGCTCTGCAGGTGAGAACAGTGACAGGTCAGAGAATGTCAGCTCTGCAGGTGAGAACAGTGACGGGTCAGAGAGTGCCAGCTCTGCAGATGAGAACAGTGACAGGTCAGAGAGTGCCAGCTCTGCAGGTGAGATCAGTGACAGGTCAGAGAGTGCCAGCTCTGCAGAGGAGACCAGTGACGGGTCAGAGAGTGCCAGCTCTGCAGAGGAGACCAGTGACGGGTCAGAGAGTGCCAGCTCTGCAGGTGAGACCAGTGACAGGTCAGAGAGTGTCAGTTCTGCAGGGGTGACCAGTTACAGGTCAGAGAGTGCCAGCTGTGTAGCTGAGAGCAGCAACAGGTCAGAGAGTGTCGGTTCTGCAGGGGAGTCCATTGACCGGTCAGAGAATGTCAGCTCTGCAGGTGAGAACAGTGACGGGTCAGAGAGTGCCAGCTCTGCAGGTGAGAACAGTGACAGGTCAGAGAATGTCAGCTCTGCAGGTGAGAACAGTGACGGGTCAGAGAGTGCCAGCTCTGCAGATGAGAACAGTGACAGGTCAGAGAGTGCCAGCTCTGCAGGTGAGATCAGTGACAGGTCAGAGAGTGCCAGCTCTGCAGAGGAGACCAGTGACGGGTCAGAGAGTGCCAGCTCTGCAGGTGAGACCAGTGACGGGTCAGAGAGTGCCAGCTCTGCAGAGGAGACCAGTGACGGGTCAGAGAGTGCCAGCTCTGCAGAGGAGACCAGTGACGGGTCAGAGAGTGCCAGCTCTGCAGAGGAGACCAGTGACGGGTCAGAGAGTGCCAGCTCTGCAGAGGAGACCAGTGACGGGTCAGAGAGTGCCAGCTCTGCAGAGGAGACCAGTGACGGGTCAGAGAGTGCCAGCTCTGCAGAGGAGACCAGTGACTGGTCAGAGAGTGCCAGCTCTGCAGGTGAGACCAGTGACAGGTCAGAGAGTGTCAGTTCTGCAGGGGTGACCAGTTACAGGTCAGAGAGTGCCAGCTGTGTAGCTGAGAGCAGCAACAGGTCAGAGAGTGTCGGTTCTGCAGGGGAGTCCATTGACCGGTCAGAGAGTGCCAGCTCTGTAGGTAAGAGCAGCAACAGGTCAGAGAGTGCCAGCTCTGTAGGTAAGAGCAGCAACAGGTCAGAGAGTGCCAGCTCTGCAAATGCTAGTAGCAACGGGCCAGAGCGACATCTCTGCAAATAAGAACGCTGACCGGTCAGAGAGTGCCATAGTGATGGAACTCTTTTTGTCATCTCACAGATGCATGCATGAAGGATGGGAACGCACATACTGGCTGTATTACAAGGCACAGCTCTCTGCAGAAAAGCAAATCTGTAAGTGAAATCATAAAACAGGTTTTTCAAGTAGCTCTAAACCCTAACTGGATGAAATTTAGTTTGCGAATCTACTGTTTATCATAAACAACTGCCATGAGTATTTTTTCTAAAAAAAAACAGTTTTCACTTTTTATCACCTTCCTTTTTTCCATCTCTTTGCTGCTGATCTCCTTCTACCTCTTTCAGCAATTTCTTGTCTAGATGCACTCACACTGGCTGCATGTCATTGTTCTGGACCAGCTTCCTGGGGGACAGGGACAGAGCATTGTCACTCCATAGCAGAAAGATCCTGAACAAGGAGCTTCACAGCAGGTATTGTTTTATGCTGGCCCACATGGTAAAAGGCAGCGTTTTACCATGCAAGCAGCTGTCATAGTCGGCACTTCGCTACTTTAACTGGCAATTGCACGGTCATGCAACACTTCCCTCATCCTCTGGAACTCTCTACCCCAATTTATCAGACTCTCACCTACTCTGCTCACTTTTAGGCGATCTCTGAAAACCTCTCTCTTCAGGGAAGCCTATCCTGCCCTCAGCTAATAATGGAATCTTCTACTCTTCCAACCAATCCATCCCCCAGTTATTAACTTTTGTACCACTAGCCCCTCCCTCTTAGATTGTAAGCTCCAAGGATCAGGGCCCTTCTATCCCTCTTGTATTGAACTGTATTGTCTCCCGTTATATTGTAAAGCGCTGAGCAAACTGTTGGTGCGATATAAATCCTGTATAATAATAATATATAAATCCTGTATAATAATAATATATAAATCCTGTATAATAATAATAATATATAAATCCTGTATAATAATAATAATATACAAATCCTGTATAATAATAATAATAATAATATATAAATCCTGTATAATAATAATATATAAATCCTGTATAATAATATATAAATCCTGTATAATAATAATATATAAATCCTGTATAATAATATATAAATCCTGTATAATAATAATATTCAAATGAAATGTATATCATTTTTTGGGGTTGGCAGCTTTCTTTTGCTGGTATTTGAGCACCACTGTTTTTATTTTAAATATATAAACAAAAAAAGACTGAAAATTTGGAAAAAAAACAATATTTTTCACTTTCTGTTATAAACATATCCAATAAAAAAATTCAAAAAATCAAATTTCTTTATAAATTTAGGCCACAATGTATTTTGCTACATGTCTTTGGTAAAGAAAAAAATCCCAATAAGTGTATGTTGATTGGTTTGTATGAAAGTTCTAGCATCTCCTAGATTGTAAGCTCCCAGGATCAGGGCCCTCCTAACCCTCTTGTATTGAACTGTATTGTTGCTGTATTGTCTCCCTGTATGTTGTAAAGCGCTGAGCAAACTGTTGGCGCTCTATAAATCCTGTATAATAATAATAATCTACAAACTATGGAATATATACTGGAATGTATGCAGCTTTTACTTTCTGAGCGTCTATCACATCTTGAAGTGTGAAAATGCCAGGGCAGTACAAACACTCCCCAAATGACCCCTTTTCCGAAAGTAGACACCCAAGCTATGTGCTGAGAGCATGTTGAGTCCATGGAAGACTTTCTTTTTTGCCACACGTTTTTGGAAAAAAAAGTTTCTTTTTTTTTATACACAAAGTTGTCATTTTATTACATATTTCTCACACATGCCATTGGTAAATGTAGAATTACACCCCAAAACACATTCTGTTATTTCTTCTGAGTATGGGGATACCACGTGTGTAAGACTTTTTGGGAGCCTATCCTCATAGGGGGGCCAAAAACCAACGACCACCTTTCGGCTTTCAAAGAGCATCATTTTTTTTTTTTTTTTTTTTAAATTTCACTTCCTAACCACCCATCAGTTTTGGAGGCCCTGAAATGCCAGGAAAGTGCAACCCCCGCCATCCCCAAATAACCCCTTTTTGGAAAGTAGACACCCCAGGGTATTTCATAAGAGGCATGGCGAGCATTTTGCAGATCTCATTTTTTTTTGTCACAAGATGTTGAAAAATTTTAAAAAAAAGTATATATTCTTTTAATTTTTCAACATCTTGTGACAAAAAAATGAGATCTGCAAAATTGTCACCAT
Source organism: Staurois parvus (assembly GCF_062004578.1). Taxonomy (NCBI): domain Eukaryota; kingdom Metazoa; phylum Chordata; class Amphibia; order Anura; family Ranidae; genus Staurois; species Staurois parvus. The sequence goes on from NW_028318281.1 coordinate 862,793, forward strand.
GCCACTTCGCAAATACCTCGGAGTGCCCGCTTTCCAAAAAGGAGTAATTTGTACTATCCTGGCATTTCAGGGCCTCCGAAACTGTGATAGTAGTCAGGTGGCAGTCAGAAAATAAAATGAGGAAAATGCACTCTTTGAAAGCCCGAAGGTAGTTATTGGATTTTGGGCCCCTGTACGTGGCTAGGCTGCCAAAAAGTCTCACACATGTGTCATATACCCATGGGATGTGTGAGAAATATTTAATTAAAATGACAACTTTGTGTAAAAAAAAAAATCGTTATTTTCCTAAAACTTGCGGCAAAAAAAAAAACATTTTCCATTGACTCAGCATGCCTCTCAATAATTACCTTGCAGTGTCTACGTTCCAAAAAGAGGGGCTTTTGAATTGTCCTGGTATTTCAGGACCATTACGTGTATGGCCAGCATCAGGAGTTTCTACCACACATCCACCCACTCTTCTAATGTTTGGGCGTGCATGTAATGTGCATAACAAAAACCTAAAGAACTGATTTCTCTATTCACATAAATCAATGTGGATAAAGAAATCTCTGCCAGAAAAAAAAGTATATGGTGAAGCATAGGAGCGATCTGCCCACTGACCACCTCACACTCCTAATACTGGGAATACACATTCTATTTTTACCTGCAGATGGAGATTTCCTACTGCAGCCCTGCATGCACTGACGTATGTATTCTGAGAGCAAACACCCTGCTGCCTTCAGTATACACCAGGGGCGGACTGACCATTTGGAAACTTGGGCACTGCCCGGGATCAGTAGGGGGCCCCATGAGATGCCCTGGTACCTTTTTCATAGGCTTTTTTGAGTTTGGGCAAGGACACAGGGGCCCCATGATCCCCTATTGCCCGGGGGCCCCATGAGTTGTCAGTCTGCCCCTGGTATACACAGTACATTTTTGCAGCTGATTGGCATTCCTGCAAAGCAAACAGCAACAACAGTAACAATAACACACAGTAACAAAACATTAACTCAATCAAACTACAACTTTTTTTTTTTTTTTACTTTTTTTTTGTAATTTGACTTTTTCATAACCATAACATTTCCAGTCTTTGATTTTAGGGTCTCTCAAAATGTAATAGACAGTTTCCCGACTATCTATTGTGTGCCCTAGAGTGTGTTGTGCTGTACTCTGAAACTAATACTCCACTAGTGTGTGGTAGCAAGGAAGCCGTCCTTGATGCACAGGCCAGGTTGGCCAGGATAGGAAGGGACAAAAAAAAAAAATAAGTGTTTCACCTCAGTCACGTTTACTACATTCACAACATCTTTTTTGTGGTGTCCTTTGTGTTGGGGTACCTGGGAGGAAGTCTGGAACATGCCTCCCATGCAGCTGGCTAAATGCATCTGGATTTGGGCTTTGGGCCACAGTGCATTCTGGATACAACAGGGCTGTGATGATCACTTCCTGAAATAGACACTTTTTGTACCAGTGTTTAACTCTTTGGGACACTAAATGTGGCTTCATCATTTGGACATTGAAGTCTACACCTCCCATATGAGGACTATCGTCATGAACAGAGAGGCTTTTCAACTACACCAGATGCCGTGTTTATTGGGACTGTCACTTCGGGGTAAATGGAAGATAGGATGAATACGTCCTGTTTGTCCTTCCATTTCCAAGTGGGGTGTTAAGCCTTTGGGGGAAGCCCCTCTGATTAGGTCGCATGGAGCCACAGCAGCTAATTTCTTTAACCATTTGCCCTCCTGATTTGAGGATTTACCCCCCCCCCCCCCTTCCTCAAAAGGCCTTTTTTTTTTTTTTTTTTTTGCATTGCCGTGCTGCGTTACTTTGACAATTGCACACTCATGCAACGCTGCACCCAAATGCAATTTACAGCCTTTTTTTTTTTTCCCCACAAATAGAGCTTTCTTTCGGTGGGATTTGATCGCCTGTGCATTTTTTATTTTTTGCACTATAAAAAAAAAAGACCGACACTTTTGAGAGAAAAAAATATTTTTTAGTTTTTGCTATTAAACATGTCCAGTAAAAAAAATAAAAATCACATTTTGTCAAATTTAGGCCAAAATGTATTCTGCTCCATGTCTTTGCTAAAAAAAAAAATCCCAATACGTGTAAATTAATTGGTTTACATAAAAATTATAGCGTTTACAGATGGCGGTGTATATATACTGGGATTTTTTTGTATTATTTTTACTAGTATTGGTGGCGATCAGCTACTTATAGCAGGCTGTGGCGAACATTCTGACACTTTGGGGAACTGACTTGGTGTCACTGACATCCCCAGTGACACCAATACAGTGAGCAGTGCTAAATGTACTAATGGCACTGGTCAGGAAGAGGTTAACATTTGGGGCAATCAAAGGGTTAACTGTGTGCTGGGTGTGTGTGTTTACTATGGGGCTGTGTCTGTGTGCTTCACTGTAAGCACACTGCTTTGCATGGCTGTGCTGTGCACAGCCATGCAAAGCAGTGTGCAGTAGCTGACAGGGAGGAGAAAACAAAACTGTTCTCCTCCCCATTGGAGATCCTCGGTAATCACCGGGTGCCGGTGAGTAATCACCGCCCGGGACCCGTTTATTAACAGCCATGGCAGCGTGGGTAGGACGCGCGCGTGCCCCCTACCCGGAAATGCAAAATCGCGTATATATACACGTGGTTGTGCGCACTCTTGCCACCCTGTAGCAGTATTTCTGCTATAGGGCGGTCGGGAAGCAGTTAACCCCCCTGGCGGTATTCCCGAGTGTAGCTCGAGGTTAAGTTTCAGCACCACAAGCGGTAACCCCGAGCTACACTCGGGAATACACTGCAGCGTTGCTCCGGGATCTCTTCTTCACTTACCTTGTCCTGCACTCCCGCGATGTCCCTCCTGCTGTGTCCCCGGCAATGTCCTCCAGCCGATGCCGGCATCTGTCTTCCGGGTTCCGTCCCCTGCGACGTCGGGACGTACAGGGGACTGAACGGCGGGAAATTTGAAAGTTGTAAAAGTGACATTCACTAAAATCACATAGTATAACATTCCTGTATCAAACCATTTCACATACATTTTGTCCCGAGTGCTTTGTCCGGCGCCCTGCCTGCATTTTTACTGTTCTTTCTGCCTGGAAACTGAGAAACGTCCATGGCGTCCAAAAAGCGTCCCTTTAGGTCAAAAGCGGTTTTAGACCGGCTAGAGAACAGCGATAGTAAATCAGAACCACTTGCAGAATTGAGTGATAATGATTCGTGGGGGAAATTCCTCATCAGACACTGAAAACGATTTTGCGGCTGAACTCAACGATGTGCGAACTTGGCGCTCTATTTCAAATTTCAGTGTTTTTGGTTTGATTATAATATCACTTCCTCCTGTGCCCTTATCCCCTCCCTACTAGATTGTAAGCTCGAAAGAGCAGGGCCCTCGAACCTCTTGTGTATTGTTCTGTTACTGTATTGTCTCATGTTCTGCCCCCCACTATAATGTACAGCGCTGAGAACCTTTTGGCGCTATATAAATGTATAATAATAATAATATTATTTTTTATGATTTATTATATTATAATTTATGATTTCGTGTTTCAAATTTTATCATACCCGGGATGTTTACTAGACTCTCTTGTTCGGACAGATTTCAGTGAGTTATTCCTAAAAAATTACAGGCCTACAATAAAAAAAAAATACATATTTCCGTGCAAAAAAAATGTACCGCTTTGAGCACAGAAATATGGACATAATCAGACCGCTAGGGAGGCTACTGAGCAAATGTTTAAAAAATTATACACTTGCATAAAAGTTGTCCTTAAACAAATGGTACTCCTTATGGAAGAAGGGTGACACCAAGTCCCATTGTTTCCCATGTAGTCTGGGTATTCAGGGGGCTCTACTTGTCTCTTCCCTCAAACTTTCAATCAGTATACAGTATATAGCCTGTGACCCTCTCCAAGAGCATATACATTTTGACCCCATATCTGGCGTGCTTGCTGGGGAGATATTGCTTTATTTCAAAAGTCTGACAGAAAAATGTACAAGGGACTCGGGATGTTTTGTTAGTCCATATACACATCTGCGAATTTCTGGGAAAGGTAGTTTATGAGGAGTCAAATTTTGCGGAGCCAATCCTAGTCAGCGTCACCCCTAGCATGGCAGACGGTATTGTTGAAATGCATAAAATGTCTGACATCTTTTCCTGGCCATTGAAGCTGAGAACATGTGATGAATCGGGTCTGTGGACCGACATGGACACAATTCATTCTTTTTTTGTAATGCCTGTATTAAGGGTTAGGCCCAAACCACAGAACACATTGGAGGTGAATTACTGAAGGCATACAGACTGCGCATTTTGCAAGTGCAGTTTTCCACAAAGCTTAGTAAATAGGAGGGAACTCTGCTGATTTCCATTATGTTATTATGTGCAAGAAAAAGTACCGTATTTTTTGCTCCATAAGATGCACTTTTTTTTTTCTCCCAAAAAAATGGGGGAAATGTCTGTGCATCTTATGGAGCGACCGAAGCAGTATTCCCATCACCGCCATGTTAGAATACTGGGCCAGCCGCTCGGCTCTACTGTGCAGAGAAACCTGCTCCTCGTTCCTACCTGCTCCTCGTTCCTACCTGCTCCTCGTTCCTACCTGCTCCTCGTTCCTACCTGCTCCTCGTTCCTACCTGCTCCTCGGTCCAGCGGTGTCCTGCTTTCACCGGACGTCTTCTCTGCTCGGCATCAGCATCTTCAGTGTGGGCACCCGGCTGTGACAGCTTGCGGCTTCACAGCCGGGTGCCAACTGCGCATGCGCGAGAAGCGCTGCGCTTTGTGAATGGCCACCTGTAGTCTTCTGGGACTTGTCACGTGTCCTACAAGACTACGGGGAGGAAAACTCAGCGGAAGTGGGAGCGGGTACCTGTCAAATTCGGGTACCCACCGCTCCCCAAAGGTCTGCAGTCTCTGGTCATCGCCTGTACCGTGTCCGCAGTCTCTGGTCATCGCCTGTACCGTGTCCGCAGTCTCTGGTCATCGCCTGTACCGTGTCCGCAGTCTCTGGTCATCGCCTGTACCGTGTCCGCAGTCTCTGGTCATCGCCTGTACCGTGTCCGCAGTCTCTGGTCATCGCCTGTACCGTGTCCGCAGTCTCCGGTCATCTCCTGTACCGTGTCCGCAGTCTCCGGTCATCTCCTGTACCGTGTCCGCAGTCTCCGGTCATCTCCTGTACCGTGTCCGCAGTCTCCGGTCATCTCCTGTACCGTGTCCGCAGTCTCCGGTCATCTCCTGTACCGTGTCCGCAGTCTCCGGTCATCTCCTGTACCGTGTCCGCAGTCTCCGGTCATCTCCTGTACCGTGTCCGCAGTCTCCGGTCATCTCCTGTACCGTGTCCGCAGTCTCCGGTCATCTCCTGTACCGTGTCCGCAGTCTCCGGTCATCTCCTGTACCGTGTCCGCAGTCTCCGGTCATCTCCTGTACCGTGTCCGCAGTCTCCGGTCATCTCCTGTACCGTGTCCGCAGTCTCCGGTCATCTCCTGTACCGTGTCCGCAGTCTCCGGTCATCTCCTGTACCGTGTCCGCAGTCTCCGGTCATCTCCTGTACCGTGTCCGCAGTCTCCGGTCATCTCCTGTACCGTGTCCGCAGTCTCCGGTCATCTCCTGTACCGTGTCCGCAGTCTCCGGTCATCTCCTGTACCGTGTCCGCAGTCTCCGGTCATCTCCTGTACCGTGTCCGCAGTCTCCGGTCATCTCCTGTACCGTGTCCGCAGTCTCCGGTCATCTCCTGTACAGTGTCCGCAGTCTCCGGTCATCTCCTGTACCGTGTCCGCAGTCTCCGGTCATCTCCTGTACCGTGTCCGCAGTCTCCGGTCATCTCCTGTACCGTGTCCGCAGTCTCCGGTCATCTCCTGTACCGTGTCCGCAGTCTCCGGTCATCTCCTGTACCGTGTCCGCAGTCTCCGGTCATCCCCTGTACCGTGTCCGCAGTCTCCGGTCATCCACTGTACCGTGTCCGCAGTCTCCGGTCATCCCCTGTACCGTGTCCGCAGTCTCCGGTCATCCCCTGTACTGTGTCTGCAGTCCATTGGTTCAGAATATTTTTATTTATTTTTTTTTTCTTGTTTTCCTCCTCTAAAAGCTAGGTGCATCTTTATGGAGCGAACAATACGGTAGTTTTTGCTTTAATTATTTTCCCTGCATGTGATTGGATATAGCGGGTAAAATAAGTCACCATTTTTCTCAGTAAATATAATTCTAAAGGTGCTATTGACATGAAATTTTCCCCACATGTCAGTAACAACACATCCATACATACAAAGAAACCAAAACAAATACATTCAGAAATTAAGTTATGTGTAATAAAAATGGAATGACTCAGGGAAAAAGTATAATATATAAAAGTATATAATAGCCATAAAAACATCCTGTGTTTTGTTTTTGCACTGGAAGGAAAAAATACCGGAAGGTCTGTTACAGAAATAATATTTTTCTCGTAGTCCAATTACAGTGGAGGTTGGAGGGAACCGTCTAGCTGTGTCTGTTCTTCGTGTCACAAACATATTGGGAAATAAAATACCATTGAAGCATAACCGCATTGAATTGTGGCGGCTAATCTCGCAGGGATCGCACCTACAAGTCGAGGCTTGCCATTTTCTCATGAGTGTTTATATTCCTGCTTCGTATTTTCTTCTCGTGCTTCAGAAAAACAGTGACTCCGGGAGAATTGATAGGAGGAGGGGCCATTTCAAAAAAAAAAAAAAATGAAAATACTTTTTCTATTTTGCTGTTTTTCTCCAGTCTGCTCTTTAAGGCACCTAGCAATTTTTAAAGCTCCTAGAAGCTGTTATCAGGGCCACACAGTGGCTTAGTAGTTAGCACTTCTGCCTTGCAGTAATTGGGTCATGGGTTCCATTCCCAACCACGGCACTTCCTGCACGGAGTTTGCACGTTCTCCCTGTGTTCGCGTGGGTTTCCTCCGGGTGCTCCGGTTTCCTCTCACTCTCCAAAGACATGCTGGTAGGTTAATTGGCTCCTGTCTAAATTGTCCTAGTTTCATCCCTGGCCATGCGGGATCTCCTGCATGGTGGGGGTTGGGGAAAGACCTGGCAACCTACCCTGTAAAATAATTGCTAAGAGAGTTCATGGAAAAAGTCACTTACGAGTGACGGTCCATGCAATCGCCAAGGGTCGGATGGGGCACTATTCCTCCCAAGGGTCGGATATGACTGAATGGATAGATAGAAGCTGTTATCAGCATTTTTTGTTCTGCTTCTAGAAAATAATTAGTGTTTTCCTATGTGCCCATGCACACTACCGTATTTTCTGGCGTATAAGACGACTTTTTAACCCTTGAAAATGTTCTCAAAAGTCGGGGGTCGTCTTATACGCCGGTATACGGCATGCTGACACTTGGGGGTTTATTTACTAAAGCTGGAGAGTCCAAAATCAGACTCCCTTCTGCATAGAAACCAATCAGCTTCTAACCTCAGCTTGTTCAATGAAGCTTTGGCAATGCAACCTGGAAGCTGATTGGTTTCTATGCAGAAGGGAGTCTGATTTTGGACTCTCCAGCTTTAGTAAATAAACCCCTTGGTGTCAGGGCGGCACTTTTTAGGGGGGCATTGCGGTGCCGCCGCCGCCCCCCCCTTCCAAAAGAAGGGACACTAAGTACAGGGGCAGGCAGGAGGCTGCTGCTCCTTCATTTCAGCTGCGCAGAGCAATACAAAACCGCATGTCCTTGCTGGATGGAGAGAGACCTGTGGTGTTTGCATACAGGTCTCTCCCCGTCAGCTTTACTCGGCGATGGCCGGTGGGGAATCTCCAGCCGGGACCTGGTGATTGACATCCCTAGCTGCCAATGGCGGGTTGGCTCGGGCAGCGCACCCTACCCGGAATTGCACATCACGTGTATATATACGTGATTTTGCACAGTCCTCCCACTTTGTTTTATTATTATTATACAGGATTTATATAGAGCCAACACTTTGCGCAGCACTTTACAAAATGAAGGCAGATATTACAGTTACAAAACAATTTGGTACCAGAGGACACAGAGGGCCCGGCTCGTTAGAGCTTACAATCTAGGAGTAGCAGTAGTTCTACTATATGGTGGCGAGAAAGCAGTTAAAAAATTTTTTGACTTGAAGATTATTTAAAAAAAAACGAAACATGAAAGCAGAGACCCTGAAGAAAAATGATTTATCGTGCACAAACTTTCAGCAAAAATTACACTAAATTTAATTTTAGGGCACACAGACACAATCTATTACCCAATTTATGGTAGCATATAAAAGACGAGGTTGTAGTAAATAGATCTCTTAGATTGTAAGCTCCCAGGATCAGGGCCCTCCTAACCCTCTTGTATTGAACTGTATTGTTGCTGTATTGTCTCCCGTTATATTGGAAAGAGCTGAGCAAACTGTTGGCGCCATAAATCCTGTATAATAATAATAATAATAAATCCTGTATAATAATAATATATAAAGCCTGAATAATAATAATACATAAATCCTGAATAATAATAATATATAAATCCTGTATTATTATTATACAGGATTTATATATTATTATAATACAGGATTTATATATTATTATTATTCAGGATTTATGTATTATTATTATTCAGGCTTTATATATTATTATACAGGATTTATATATTATTATAATACAGGATTTATATATTATTATTATTCAGGATTTATGTATTATTATTATTCAGGCTTTATATATTATTATACAGGATTTATATATTATTATTAATATTATAATATATAAATCCTGTAATAATAATAATAATAATATATAAAGCCTGAATAATAATAATAATAATATATAAATCCTGTATATAATAATATATAAATCCTGTATAATAATATATAAATCCTGTATTATTATAATAATATATAAATCCTGAATAATAATATGTAAATCCTGTATAATAATAATATATAAATCCTGAATAATATGTAAATCCTGTCTAATAATAATATATAAATCCTGTATAATAATAATAATATATAAATCCTGTATAATAATAATAATATATAAATCCTGTATAATAATAATAACCAAAGTGTCAAGCCTTAAAATTCATGTGCCTGTGAAATGGCAAGAAACTTCAGTAGCCCTGATTTTTTTTTTTATTTAAACCCCCTTACAGGTCATCAGTTTAGAGTTAACCGTGACTAATGGGCCTAGAATAACCAATCTCCCTCTTGCGTGCACAGCGATATCTAATGTGTTGCGCACTCGATGTTTTTTTTTATTTTATACATAAGCATCCCCAACGCCTGTGTTTACACATGTATGTGCGTAGGGGGTGGGGTTAAGTGCTTAGGTGTAACATTTACACTTTTTTTTTCTTTTTTTCACTAAATTCTATATTCTATCACATAGGAGACCCAAAGTCCCCTATGTGATAACCTTTTGATATGACAGGTTCTCTTTAGTGAGACATTTTTGGATCTCTGAACCCTGATGTGTCACCTGCCCCCCATTGAAGTTAGTAGAATGCAGATCATGCTCCATTGGCTTCTTCAGCCACAGAGGTCATGGAAAGTGAAAGCCAAACCCAGGCGTTATGTAGTACACGCCGTTTCCAGGTTCATACAATGTAGGGGAGATTGGTGAGCGGACATTTGCTGGTCTTCCTCCCCTCTACCCAGCAGCACTGACCATGCTGGCTGCAGGTGAGACAGTGGAGCCCAAGCAACATGAGAGGGGGCCCACCTGCGGGTGAGGGTGAGAACATAATGTGGGTGAGTGGAAGCAATTGGGCTTCTGTACAGCCACCCGATTGCATCCACCTAATAACTGACAGTCAGCTGAACAGACTTACACATATTAGTAAGACCTCATCTGGAATATACAGTTCAGTTTTGGGCACCTATTCACAAAAAGAACATTGGGGAACTGGAGAAAGTACAGAGAAGGGCAACCAAACTGATAAGAGGAATGGAGGAGCTCAGCTATGAGGAAAGATTAGAGGAACTGAATTTATTCTCTACTGAGAAGAGGAGATTAAGGGGGGATATGATCTTCATGTATAATACACAAGGGGGGGATATGATCTCCATGTATAATACATAAGGGGGGGATATGATCTCCATGTATAATACATAAGGGGGGATATGATCTTCATGTATAATACATAAGGGGGGGATATGATCTCCATGTATAATACATAAGGGGGGATATGATCTCCATGTATAATACATAAGGGGGGATATGATCACCATGTATAATACATAAGGGGGGATTGATCACCATGTATAATACATAAGGGGGGATATGATCTCCATGTATAATTTATTATTATTATTATTATTATACAGTATTTATAAAGCGCCAATAGTTCGCTCAGCGCTGTACATTACAAAGGGAGACAGAACATGTGACAGAACAATACCAATACAATGCAAAACATGAGAGGATCAAGGGCCCTGCTCTTTCGAGCTTACAATCTAGGAGGGAGGGGGTGGTGGCACAGGAGGAGATAGCTGTGGGGGATGGAGTGGTAGGAAGAGTGGAGGAGGTCGGCAAGTTAGCAGGGGGTGGGGTAGGCTTCCCTGAAGAGATGGGTTTTCAGGGTGCGCCTAAAGGAGAGGAGAGTAGGTGATAATCTGATGGGTTGGGGCAGGGAGTTCCAGAGGATGGGTGACACCCTGGAGAAGTCCTGGAGGCGGGCATGGGAGGAGGAGACCAGGGAACTAGAGAGAAGGAGATCTTGTGAGGAGCGGAGTGTGCGTGTTGGGCGGTACTTGGATATTAGGTCGGTGATGTAGTTCGGGGCAGTATGGTGGACAGCTTTGTACATCAGCGTTAGGATTTTGATCCGTTGCACAATCGGAAGCCAGTGGAGGGATTGGCAGAGGGGGGTGGCGGAGACAGAGCGGTTGGAAAGGTGAATGAGTCTGGCAGCCGTGTTCAGGATGGACTGAAGAGGGGATAGCCAGCGGCGAGGCAGGCCAGTGAGGAGGGAGTTGCAGTAGTCGAGTCGTGATATGATGAGGGAGTGGATGAGCTGTTTAGTGGTTTCTGGGGTTAGGAACGTGCGGATTTTGGCGATGTTGCGGAGGTGGAGTCTGCACGAGTTTGTTAGTGATTGGACTTGGGGCTGGAAGGATAGGCTGGAGTCCAGAATGACACCAAGTACTCTGGCCTGCAGGGCGGGTTTGATGGTAGCGTTGTTGGATGTGACGGAGAAATCAATGGGGGGTGGTGTCCGGGCTGGGGGGAAGACAAGAAACTCGGTTTTGGAGAGGTTCAATTTAAGGAAGTGGAGCGACATCCAGTCTGATATGTCACTCAGTAGGTGTGTGATTCGGGCTGAGACCAAGGGGGTGAGGTGGGGGGTTGAGAGATAGATTTGTGTGTCGTCGGCATAGAGGTGGTAGTTGAAGCCGTGAGAGTGTATGAGTTGGCCAAGGGAGGAGGTATAGATGGAGAAGAGAAGGGGCCCGAGTACAGAGCCTTGAGGGACCCCAACAGAGAGGGGGAGTGAGGGGGAGGTGGTAGCATTATAGGTAACGCTGAAGGAGCGTTGTGACAGGTAGGATGAGAGCCAGGAGAGAGCAGAATCTCTGAGGCCGAGGGAGTGTAGTTTTTTGAGGAGGAGGGGGTGGTCGACTGTGTCAAAGGCCGCAGAGAGGTCAAGGAGTAGGAGCACTGAATAGTGGCCATTAGCTTTGGCGGTTAGCAGGTCGTTGGAGAGTTTGAGTAAGGCAGTTTCGGTGGAGTGTAGGGGACGGAAGCCGGACTGTAGGGGATCGAGGAGGTTGTTGTCGTTGAGGTGAGAGCATAGGCGGGTGTAGACAAGGCGCTCGAGGAGTTTAGATGTAAATGGGAGCAGGGAGATGGGTCTGAGGTTGTTCGGGTCATTGGGGTCCAGGGAGGGCTTTTTAAGTATGGGGGTGATGTGTGCATGTTTCAGAGGGGAGGGGAAAGTGCCTGAGGAGAGGGAGAGATTGAAGATGTGGGTGAGAGAGCGTAGGATGGAGGAGGAGGAAGGTCGTAGGAGTTGTGAGGGGATAGGGTCGAGGGGGCAGGTGGTGAGGCGGGCATCAGAGAGGATCTTGGAGACTTCCTCGATGGTAGTAAGGTCAAAGGTGTGGAGTGTTGGGGGAGCTTCAGTATGAGGAATGTAGGGTGGGGTGGAAGAGGAGGTCAGAGCAGTGGTGGGGCTGTGGGAGAGGGGTGATGAGGGGGTAGCTGAGTGAGGGTGAAGGGGGTTCACCCCTTATATATACATAAGGGGGGATGTGATCTCCATGTATAATACATAAGGGGGGATGTGATCTCCATGTATAATACATAAGGGGGGATATGATCTCCATGTATAATACATAAGGGGGGATATGATCTCCATGTATCATACATAAGGGAGGCTATGATGTTCATGTATAATACATGAGGGGGGGGGGATATGATCTCCATGTATAATACATGAGGGGGGGATATGATCTCCATGTATAATGCATAAGAGGGGATATGATCTCCATGTATAATGCATAAGGGGGGATATGATCTCCATGTATAATGCATAAGGGGGGATATGATCTCCATGTATAATACATAAGGGGGGATATGATCTCCATGTATCATACATAAGGGAGGCTATGATGTTCATGTATAATACATGAGGGGGGGGGGATATGATCTCCATGTATAATACATGAGGGGGGGATATGATCTCCATGTATAATGCATAAGAGGGGATATGATCTCCATGTATAATGCATAAGGGGGGATATGATCTCCATGTATAATGCATAAGGGGGGATATGATCTCCATGTATAATGCATAAGGGGGGATATGATCTCCATGTATAATATATAAGGGGGGATATGATCTCCATGTATAATATATAAGGGGGGATATGATCTCCATGTATAATATATAAGGGGGGATATGATCTCCATGTATAAATACATCAGTGGTTCATATAGTGAACTCGGTGTAGAGTCATTCTTTCTGAGGTCATCACAGAGGACAAGGGGGCACTCTACTTCTGGGGAAAATAGATTTAATCTCCAAACACGGAAAGGTTTCTTCACAGTGAAGCTGTGAAAATGTGGAATAGACTCCCTCAAGAGTTGGTTCTGGCCAGCTCAGTGGATTGCTGTAGGAAAGTCCTGGGTTGTTTCTTGGATACACAGAATATAACTGGATATAACATTTATAGATAAAGTTGATCCAGGGAATATCCGATTGCCTCTCAGGGGATCAGGAAGGAATATTTTCCCTGCAGGAGCAAATTGGATCATGCTTTGCTGTTTTTTTTTTTGCCTTCCTCTGGATCAACTCTGGGTGTAGGATTATAACTTTTTTTTTTTTTTTTTTTTAAATGGTTGAACTGGATGGACTTTTGTCTTTTTTCAGCCAGACTAACTATGTAACTATAATCCTGGCCAATGTAACACCCCAGACTGAATGTAACCCACCCCCCCCTACTGCTGCAGCAGTGGAAGGGGTAAAGGGTAACATTAAAAATGCACAATTCTTCTAAATAACATGCAAGGAGGATGCCCTAAATCTGCATGTGATGTGACGCACCTGTAAGATGTCCTACGGAAAAAGTGACCATAGTTGGTCAATGACATCAGCAAGCACTACACGTTTATATTCAGCTGCCATTCACGGCACCATAACAACCAATAAGCCTGTGCAGTTGCCTGTGTTGTGGCAACAAACTGGCATCATTGATTGCTAAGATGCAGGCGGCTGGCCAGCACAGCATCATCGGTTGCTAAGACACAGGCGGCTACGAGCAACCAGAGAGCAAGAAATTGTCATTTAGTGACATGTTTGGTATCTAGTTACTTGACACAACTTCATCTGTTAAATATTAACAATAAATTGAAAAACTGAAAATATAGGTTTGATAAACACTTTTTTGCTAATATGATTTTTGCACAAAAAAAATGGCTGTCTGCCAGGGACAACGGCAGATCAAGCTTCTGTATTGTATTCCAGCACGGTCTCTTGTAGTCCGCCTGTAGTCTACACCAGGGTGCATGTGACAGGGTGACAATGCAAAAGCACAGTTGGGAGACAGGGACAGAGTGTTGTCACTCCCTAACAGGAAGTATCTAAACAAGGAGCTTTGTGGCAATTTAAGTTGCAAATATGCAAAGATTTGAAATAACTTGTGAAATGGGGCTCCAGCCGCTGCATAGGAAGCCTTCTTCAAGACTATGCTCAGGAGAGCGGCCCCTACGCGCTCGTCAGCCCCCCTATGTTTGAAAACATGCGTCATTAATGTATATAATATTATTGCGACATCTTACAGTACATACGTTTTTAATTATTAAGACTGTGACTGTGTAAACTCCATACAGCTTCTTGTAACCATTTTTTTTTTAAAATGCATTGTGAAACTTTACAGCCAACAGTGTCAGTTTTGTTTTCCAATTGGTAGTTTTATTTTGCTATGGGAGGAGGAAGGATCATAAGTGGTTTTGTGGTTTTACTTGTTTTTGTGCTTTATATGTAAAACCAAAAACCAAAACGTCTTAAAAAAATAAATAAATAACTGATACAAAATAAAAATACTAGCAAATACAAAAACACTTTTTTTGTGATTTCTCAAATTTCTTTGAAAGTCATTAAATTGTATGTGAATGTAAACAATTTGCAAGGAACACAGTGACACTAGGTGCTGTTAACAAAATATAGCCCATGTTCATTAAAATGTAAAGCAGGTATATTACAGTTTTTTTCGTATTTTTTTTTTTGCAATGAGATGACTGTTCATCCCTATTTGTTAATGCAGCTTGGGGGGCTGTGGGCGGAGCCTGCAGAAGACTCTCAGCAGCTTCTGCCAACATCATACATGGTAATACAAACTGCTCTGCTGCTGTCTATCAAATGGCGATGGGGGCATGACAACTGGATCTGACTACGGGACTAGAGGCGCAATGGCAATGGCTGGATGGGGGCATGACAACTGGATCTGACTACGGGACTAGAGGCACACCGGCAATGGCAATGGCTGGATGGGGGCATGACAACTGGATCTGACTACGGGACTAGAGGCGCAATGGCAATGGCTGGATGGGGGCATGACAACTGGATCTGACTACGGGACTAGAGGCACACTGGCAATGGCAATGGCTGGATGGGGGCATGACAACTGGATCTGACTACGGGACTAGAGGCACACCGTGCATCAGCACAGTGTCCTTTAGCTCCCAAGTCAGAAGAATGGATGCAAACTAGTTGAAAATAGGAGTGCTACCTCAATAATGAGAGAGAGGAAAAAATAAAAAAAACACAACAAAATGCACACAAGCAGAAAGGAAAATAAAAATAGTGTGATGATAGTGGCTGCTGCTAACATCAAATTGTGTTCCCACAATAGTGAAGCAAATTAAAAATAAATAAGTGATGTAGAGGGATCCCTCTGATGAAGTCACGTGGGAGTGATGTAACGCGTAAGGGGCTTGGCTCTGGGCAGACATGAATAGTGAGTTCGGCTGACAACAAGTGAAGCCAGCAAATGATGATTTTATTCATTTACTACATGTGAGTGTATTACTGTTTCTTAATAATTTTTTCTATTGGTACATACTGCACCATGGCAGTGTCCTTTGTTCCCTATCAAGGATAGGAATGTGTGACCTCCATCACCCTTAACCGCCTCCCGCCCACCATATAAGGTAATGACGGGTGCAAGGCGGTTCTCTCGTTCTGGGAGGACGTCATACGACATCCTCCCATTCTAACCATGCGTGGTTCCGGGAGCGTGCAGCACGGCGATCAGCAGTGCGCTGTGTCCCTTGAACACAGCGGATCACCGGTCAACGGAAAGAGCCGAATATGTCGGCTCGGTCATGTGATCAGCTGTGTCCAATCACAGCTGATTGCATGTAAATAGGGAAATGCGGGTTATTGGCATTTCTGTCCTCACAAGCTGTCACGCTGACAGAGGAGAGCCGGTAATCGGCATTCCTCAGAGGGGACATCTACACTGATCATCAGGGCATTGATGATCAGTGTGCCCTGATGATCAATGTAGCCCCAGAAGTGCCAGCTGTCAGTGCTCATCAATGCCACATATCAGTGCCTACCAGTGCACATCAATGCCACATATCAGTGTCTATCTGAGCTGCCTTTCAGTGCCACCTATCAGTGCCAGTCAATGCCGCCTATCAGTGCCAGTCAGTGCTGCCTATCGGTGCCATCTATCAGTGCCATATATGAGTGCTGCCTATCAGTGCCAGTCAGTGCTGCCTATCAGTGCCTCCTCATCAGTGCCCATCACTGCAGCCTCATTAGCGCACATCAGTGAAGGAGAAAAATCACTTATTTACAAAATTTTATAACAAAAACTAAAAAAAAACTTTTTTTTTTCAAAATTTTCTGTGGTTTTTGGTTTGTTTAGCAAAAAATAAAAAACCCCGAGGTGATTAAATACCACCAAAAGAAAGCTCTATCTGTCTCAAAAAAATGATAAAAAATTTCATATGGGTAGAGTGTTGCATGACCGCGCAATTGTCATTCAAAATGTGACAACGCTGAAAGCTGAAAATGGCCTGGGCAGGAAGTGGATTGAAAAAGTGAAGAATCCCTTTGCCTATTTGATATCATAAAGCGCATTTCCATGTGCTCTGAGGTGGGAGTTCTGTGAGCACTGAGGTGGCACTATATGTTATGTGCACTATTTTACTTGATGGTGTTTGGGATATCAGCACAAGAACAAAACGCATGAATTATGGAAGAATCTTTATTACAAATTGATTTTACATTTATGGATTCTTTATGGACGTTTTATTCAGTTATGTCACTTTTATTTTTTGTAGCTATTATTTAGCACATCACCTTTTTATTTTTAATGGATGCAAACTGACCTCATCAGCGCAGATCTGCTTTCTTACCTATCGTGGTCAGTGCGAAACAGCAACCAAGAGGAACTGGCAGAGTCACCAGGTATGTAGCAATTGTCAATTAACCACTTCCCGACCGGCCGTTGCATATAAATGGCCGGACGGTGGCAGTGCAGGGTCGGGTGGCCGTTTATAATGGCCTCCCCGCACCCTGCTTGTGCGCGCTCCCTGGGAGTGCGCAGCACCGCGATCCGGTGCTCGCTGTGTTCTCCAGACACAGTTAAACACTGATCGTTGGACGGGACCTCTGTACGAGGTCCCGATCATGTGATCACTGATTGGCCAATCAGTGATCACATGCAAAGTAGTAAGCAAGATGTCACTTGTGACATCATTGCTTACTACGTGTGAGGTCACATGGTACAAGGCTATTCACAACAACCTTGTACCATGTGACAAACTGTGACCAATCACAGCTCACTCAGTACTTCTCAATGAGTGCAAGAATGCAGACAGAGAGGAGAAATGATTGCTTTTACATCCTACATGGGTGTAAAAGCAATCAGTGTAAAAAAAAAAAAAAAAATCTTCATCACCCCCCACAAGTAGCACAGTGTCACCATGGTGACACTGTACTGCTAGGGTGACAGAATGTAAAAAAAAAAAAAAATAATAAGATAAAAATGTTTAAAAATTATAATTTTTGTTAATTGCAGTTAGAATTTCATTACCGTCATTGTAACTTATGTGCCATTGATAGCCCCTGCGTGGGCGTACCTTCTGCCTTGTTGAAGTTAGAGCACTGTTTTTCTTTTATTATTATGTTTTTTATCTTATCGGTGCAATTGATAGCCCCTGTGGGGGCATGTTTTGTCGCCTCTGTTTTATACTGATTAAAACTAATAAAAACTATTGAAATACAAAAATTATAATTTTTGGTTATAAACTAATTTGGATTTTTTTTTTTTACTAAAAAGATAACAGAATAAATTTTGGCCAAGATTTATGATGAAATATTATTTATTTGCAAAATTTTATTAAAAAAAACACTTTTTCAAAATTTTTTGGACATTTTCATTTACATAGCAAAAAAAATAAAAATCCCAGCGGTGAATAAATACCACCAAAATAAAGCTTTATCTGTCTCAAATAAATGGTAAAAATTTCATTTGGGTACAGTGTTGCATGACCGCGCAATTGTCATTCAAAGTGTAATAGCACTGAAAGCTGAAAATTGCCCTGGTCAGGAAGGGGGTAAAAGTGTCCGGACTGGAAGTGGTTAAAACCATACAGGCTACGTGTAATAGAAACTACAGTAATGTGCACAAGTTTTAGGCAGGTGTGGAGAAATGCTGTAAAATAAGAATGCTTTAAAAAATATATATTTTATCGGTTTATTTTTATCAATTTACAAAATGTAAAGTGAAGGAACAGAAGAAAAATCTAAAATCAATATTTGGTGTGACTACCCTTTTGCTTCAAACCAGCGTCAATTCTTACACTTGTACACTTGCGCAAAGTCCGGGATTTTGTAGGAATAAATTCAGGTATATGATTGCCAATTATACCTAGCAGGTGCTAATGATCATGAATTTCATGTAGGTTGAAATACAGATATTAACTGAAATAAACAGCTGTGTAGGAGGCTTAAAACTGGGTGAGGAATAGCCAAACTCTGCTACTAAGGTGAGGTTGTGGAATACAGTTTCATGTCACAGGTCACACACCATGGCAAGACTGCACAGCAACAAGACACAAGGTAGTTATACTGCACCAGCAAAGGCTCTTCTTGGCAAAAGTTTCAAAGCAGATTGGGGTCAAGATGTGCAGTTCAAGCTCCTTTGAAGAAGTACAAAGAAAAGGGGCAACACTGAGGACCATAGATGTAGTGGTCAGCCAAGGAAACTCATTGCAGCAGATGAAAGATACATCATGCTTATTTCCCTTTGACATCTGAGTGCTGTCGGCACAGAACTAGCAGAAACCAGTGGGATCCAAGTACATCCATCTGCTGTCCGGAGAAGTCTGGTCAGAAGTGGTCTTCATGGAAGAATTGCAGCAAAAAAGTCATGGCAGCAGGTGCTCTGTACTGATGAACCCAAATTTGAAATATTTGGTTGTAGCTGGAGACAGTTTGTTGGCCGAAAGGCTGGAAATATGTACAATAATGAGGCAACAGTGAAGCACGGTAGGTCCTTTCAAGTTTAGGGTTGCATTTCTGCAAATTAATTTTTAGATTTGGTCAGGATCAATGGTGTCCTCAATGCTGAGTAATACAGGCAGATAAATCTCCATCATTTCATAACATCCGGGAGGCATGTGGTTGGCCCCAAATGTTCTTCTCACAGCAGGACAACAACCCCAAACATGCAATCAATGTCATTAAGAACTATCTTCAGTGTAAAGAACAATGAGTCTTGGAAGTGGTGGTTTGGCCTCCACAGAGCCCCGATTCCATCATCATGGAGTCTGTCTGGGATTACATGAACAGACAGAAGGATCTGAGGCAGTCTACATCCACAGACGATCTGTGGTTAGTTCTCCAAGATGTTTGGAAAAACCTACCTTCCAAGTTCCTTCAAAAACTGCAAGTGCAAGTGTACCTAGTAGAATTGATGAGGCTTTAAAGGCAAAGGGTGGTCACACCAAATATGCATCAGAGGGTGGGAGGTAGAGGATGTCTGAAGGAGACAGAATTCTATTTGTTTCTGAATGCTGGGGGGAAGCCTGCATGCTACCTGACCTGGATCAGCGTCATGCATTGCCTTTGGGAGGGCGAGCTGGCCGCCATCACCATGCAACGAATGAAGCCATGCATCCTAACCCTAGAGTGTCATTGTTTGATATGATGCTTGTGGCCACCCTGTCTGCACCATGACAAGTTGTGACCCTGATCCAGAGCAATCTAGGTCCCATGCTTGTGATACCCCAAGGGAGCCCTGATGGCACCCTGGTTGAAAAACACTGCTCTATAGTAAGACCTGTAGCTCTGCAATAAGGAAACCTCATGCTCCCTGCTGATTAGAGAGCTGTCATTTAGCGAGGGGCAGGGGCGGACTGACCATTTGGAAACTTGGGCACTGCCTGAGGGACCGGAGTCAGTAGGGGGCCCCATGAGATGCCCCTGGTACCTTTTTCATAGGCTTTTTTGAGTTTGGGCAAGAACACGGGCCCCATGATCCCCTATTGCCCGGGGGCCTCATGAGTTGTCAGTCCGCCCCTGGCGAGGGGCATGTCTGACCTGTGCAGAGAGACCACTGCTTTCACACAGAAAGCAAGCATCTTTCTATCCAGCATGCTGGCAGGGGAAATGCTTTTCTACCCAGGCTGCTTCAGAAGGACGCCTTGTAAACTTGAATGAAGAGTAAGGCCCCATTAAACCCCACTACACTGCATTTGCACCTGGGAGTTAATGCTCGCTGCATGAAGATAGCCCATTCATTTGAATTCAATGTTAAGAAAGGGAAAATGACACTGACCTCCATGGCCTTTTATATACGTAGTTCTGGCTTTGTAATTTGTATTCGACTCATTCAATTTTATGATTTCCTTTCTCTTGTCTGATACAGTCCTTTGTGACATGCCGGCCTACAAGTGACCCGACGTGAAGCCTGTCCCTGCAGCATAACCTAACACGCCTGTTTCTGATATCCATTTTTGTCCCCCGTTTCATTGCCTTTTCATCACATTTTTATTTGTCTGCTAGAAAGATGTTTGCTTGTTCACAGTTTCCTTCACTTCCGAACTTGGCCTAGTTCGCTCTTTCAAGATCCCCAGTAGGATGATAAGGAAACACTAAAAGTTTCCTTTCACTTAACTCCAATTGCAAACACAGGGGACTCTAAAATAAACACAGGCAAGGTTTTTTTTCAGTCCGCTGAAGTGACAATTTTATGGAAATGTTCCTTTTATCGTTTCCTGTACTGTGCCTCCAGCATCACGCTTTACCTGAGGGTTCCATATTTCAGGGCTGTTAAAGTGGACCTCTGCTCAGATATTTTTTTAAAGCTGGATTCCAGGGATTTAAAAAAAAAAACTACCCTTAAGGCCGATTCACACCAGGAATTGCGCGGGAACGCGCTCGCATTCCTATTCGATCCCTGTGCGATATGGGAGCAGTGTGTTTTAGCTCATTCATTTTGAATTGGCTGAAATTGCTCTGGATTGCACCAAAAATAGTGAGCGGGGCGGACTGACAACTCATGGGGCACCTTCTCTACGTGAGGGAATGAGAGCTGTCGAAGCGGCAACATAGACCTACCTGTGTTTAAATGTATGATCACCTGTGATTGGACACAGTGATCATGTGGTAAAGGGCCTCTGCAATCGGTCCTTTACCACGATCGGTGATGCTCTGTTTCCAAGGCACACAGTGATCACTGACACATTGTCAGGAGCAGGGGTGGACTGACAACTCATGGGGCCCCCGGGCAATAGGGGATCATGGGGCCCCTGTGTCCTTGCTCAAACTCAAAAAAGCCTATGAAAAAGGTACCAGGGGCATCTCATGGGGCCCCCTACTGACTCCAGGCCCTCGGGCAGTGCCCGAGTTTCCAAATGATCACTCCACCCCTGATAGTGAGTGTAATTTTAAAAAATGCACTGCAACCAGATTGCGTGGTACTTTGGTACCATGTGATCCAGTGCAAGTATATGCACTGCATTTGCCATTTGCGATTGTTGTCTGTGTTTGCTATCTGCATTTCTTATCTGTGTTTGCTCTCTGCATTTGTTATCTGTGTTTGCTCTCTGCATTTGTTATCTGTGTTTTTGTTATCTGTGTTTTTGTTATCTGAGTGTGAGGTGTTGCTAACTTTGCACTGACACCCAGTGCAGATCACAGCAACAGCGCATATGAACACGGTGTGGGAAACGCACACGAAATGTCAGTTTCCTGCACTACATTTAAAGTGCGGCTTCCCAAGATTAGCTTGCATTTACACATAGTAAGCCCCAGTTTCCTGCACCGTGCTCAAAATGCAATGCCCTTGCGATCTGCAGTGGATGTTAGTGCAATGTTACCAACACCCCAAACACAGGTCACTAACGCAGTGCATTTGCCTGCTCCAGATCACATGGTAGAAAAGTACTATGCAATTTGATTGCAGTGCATTTCCAAAAGTAGAGCATGCACTACTTGGATGTGATGCTGTGCAATTTGAGCCCATTCAAAATGAATGGGCTTAAAGCGGAGCTCCACCCAAAAGGGGAAGTTCTGCTTTAAGGACTGCTCCCCCGCTCCCCATTAAGGATTGGCACCTTTTGGGGAGAGCGGGTCCCCGAATTTGACAGGTACACGCTCCCACTTCCGGTCCGATCGCCTAGGCAATCAGAAACGGAAGGTGTCCTCCCTCCCTCCCTGTAGTCTTTTGGGACATGTGACAAGTCCCAAAAGACTACAGGACCATTCATGAAGCGCAGCACTACTCACGCATGCGCAGTGGGTACCCGGCTGTGAAGCCGCAAGCTATCACAGCCGGGTGCCCACACTGAAGATGCCGGCCTCCTGGAATACAGGACAGCCGGTGAAAAGAGCTGCGGGGGACACACCACGGGACCGAGGGACAGGTAAGTGGCTGTTTTTTAAAAGTCAGCAGCTATAGTTTTTGTAGCTGCTGACTTTTATTTTTTGACAGGGTGAGTGGAACTCCGCTTTAAATTGCACTGCATTGAATTTCACAGGAATGTAGTGCACATTCCTGTACCATTCATAGGCGATTCATAGTGTACACTAGCCTTACACCTAGTAAGCACTTATATGAGCACTTGTAATACGTTTTTCTTTTCTTGCATGTTTTTGCACGCATATACTGTATGTGTGAATTTTCATAAGTGTATTCCAAGCATTTTTGCCCATGTATCCAAGCTTCTGGGTGGGGGAGAACTCGGAAAGTAAAGGAGAGCAGTTGTTCAAGTGCAAAAATCTACAATTATGCTTAAGTTGGGCGATTACAGGTGCTATCATTCAAGTCTATGGGGCCAAAAATGCGCAACGCAGCTCCAATGAAAAAAGCTCATGTTCCTTTTCAGGCAACAATCATCATGGTGGAGTTTCTTCAAACATTTTTGGAGCATTTTCAGGCTTGAGTATTTTGTTTTATCCTTTTGGAGTTAGTTACCAGGAAACGGAAAGGCAAACGTTTTGCAAAAATAGCAGGTTATGTCTGCTTATTGTGGACTCCCACTGAAGTGTAAAGGGAAGATTTTCTCAAAATGTTTACCCCAGGGGAACAATTAAAATTATTTTCACATCCAGAGGGGGACCCTGCTAAAACCAATTCCTTGCGTTTTAGTAGGAAACATTCCCCGTACATTGATGGTTATTGGTTAGGTGGGGGTGAGAATGCCACCCTTAAAGACAGCTAGGATCATTGGTGCTCTACAGCGGGCTCTGCCAAGTATGTCCTAGAACGATGCAGGAGCCATCAGAAGGGGGGTCAGTTAGCCACTCCTTGGGGAACCCTAGGGGGGGACCCTGCTAAAACCAATTCCTTGTGTTTTAGTAGGAAACATTCCCCGTACATTGATGGTTATTGGTTAGGTGGTGGTGAGAATGCCACCCTTAAAGACGGCTAGGATCATTGGTGCCCTACAGTGGGCTCTGCCAAGTATGTCCTAGAACGATGCAGGCGCCATCAGAAGGGGGGTCAGTTAGCCACTCCTTGAGGAACCCTAGGGGGGGACCCTGCTAAAACCAATTCCTTGCGTTTTAGTAGGAAACATTCCCCGTACATTGATGGGTATTGGTTAGGTGGGGGTGAGAATGCCACCCTTAAAGACGGCTAGGATCATTGGTGCCCTACAGTGGGCTCTGCCAAGTTTGTCCTAGAACAATGCAGGAGCCATCAGAAGGGAGGTCAGTTAGCCACTCCTTGAGGAACCCTAGGGTTCCACAGAGCCTTGGTTAATGGCTGCTGAAGGCAGTGGTGTATTTAGGTTTTGTGCTGCCCTAGGCAACACAAAAATCATCTGCCCCCATAGACACCGACCAACACCCCTGCCCCCCACCTGGGAGAGCTTTCCACTAATGGCACCCCACCCGCACTGGAAAACGCAGCCATACTGGAAAACGCAACCTTACTGGGAACTGAGGTTCCCATGCGGGCTGCGTTTTCCAAAGAAGTGTAGGGACTTCTTCCCTGCGTGTCACGGGTCACGAGAGGCCCGCATATATGTGAACCAGGGGTCACTAAGCTGTGAAGCAACTGCATTTGCAGAGTGCAGCTGCGCATTGCGAAGTGCACAGTCTATTTGCCTTTAGTCAATCAACCCCAAAATATCTAGACAGCCATTCCTGACCTCCTTCCAAGCACCCCTGGCTGTCTGCAAGTTCAATACTTTCTGAGTCGCTGACCCAGAGCAAGTATGCAACATGGCAGCCAGGCAGCCAGCATTTTCACATTTATTAAACACGAACCATATTTATTGAACATACCACGCCGTGACGTCACGCCGCCGGAGCAACGTGGAGCTCCGGCGGCCATCTTTGTTTACCAGCTGGTCAGTTCCTTTACAGACTACTGTCTGCAACGCTGTATTCTTTTTACCTGATACACCTGATTTAATTAATACATTTGAGGTTTAACTTACTACACTATGGGAGTGTTCTTGTCGCCCCCTGGGGGAGTGCTCTAGCCCGCAGACCCACTCCAAGAACGGATCACTACTCACCACCCAGGCCATTTGTAGTGACAACACCCACTAGGACCACACAAGGGGACCTCTAGAGGAGAAGGGCTACTTACCTAGGATCCGATAGAGGGAAGACCGCCCACCACCTGGCAGCAGGATAATTATATACAAGGCGCATTTAATATGCGCGTCCGGTGAGTGCGCATTTCATTACCACCTCTACACGGATATCAAAATCACCTCAACTATTTATGTTTATTTACGGGACTACCCAATATATATTTTCTGATTTACCAGGGACTTTTGCATATAAATTGTGGCTTACTAGCGCTGCACCTTCCATATATATATTTATTGAATTGCAAACTTCTCACAACCGAAAAGTCCAAACAGAGTTCCAAAATCTGACTGCATTCCTCCAGTCCTGTTCCTCCAGTACCGTTTGTTTTCACTCCGCACTCCTTCACTCCGAGCTCTTTCAGTCCTCTTGGCAAGAGACACGCCGCTGTGAAAGACATGTGACCTTTTCCCAGCCATCCCATCTATTTCGCCGATGAGTTCTAAAAAAAAACAAATGCCTAAAAAATTCTACTTATTTATTTTCCTCACTTTAGGTCAATATGCTCAGCCTGCCAACCAAAAGATTGTTTTCAATGAAAAGAAATAAAACCCAAAACGCTGCGGCAGCAAGAAAGCGCGGGGCATTTCTTGTTTTCATTACGGGCGCGCGCCGGTGGGAGCAGGTAGAAGGACGCATTGTCTTGTGTTTTCTTTAGCGCAGTGAGGAGATATGGAGTCAGGAGGTGGAAATTCTGCGAGGAAGGTGCACTCAATGGAAAAGGGGAAACAGAACGACAATAGCTGCATGGGAATGTGCTGACATTTGTGTTACTGTATCACTGGAGGGTCAAAACTCCACTATTGTGCAGAACCTTCAATGTGTTACATTGTGCGAGGGATATCGGTTCCCAGCTGGCTACAGGAAGGACAAACAAGGCCTGGATGGAGCTCAGGCTTCACCTTCGCACACACAAATCCAGTTTTTTTTTTTTAAAACATTACCAAGCAGTATTAAAAATATCATTTTTGCTGCAATTCTTACATTTAATGTGGTGCTGTCTCCTGCAGAAAGTCCTCTCTGCCACTAGATGGAGTTTCATTATCGGGTTGAGCAAAGGTCACTCAGTCATAATTGGTTACTTCCTGTGAGCCCAGGCCGTCATGGACACACCCCCTGGATATGTGTCAGGGATGAAAGAAGGGATGGACATGCGCACTGTGGGAACCAAGTGGGATCCGAGAGAGACTGCTTGATGGTGTATGTAGAGCCTGACTTTTGTTGGGATGTCCGAAGCTGTGAAGATGAGTGTCTCTCTAGTAGTGGAAGGCTCTTCCAGGTGGGAAGGGGGCAGGGGTGCTGTTGGTCAATGTCAGGCTCTCTCCACCGGAGGGGGGGTTGTGTTGGTCAGTGTCCATGGGGGCAGCCGATGTTTGTGTTGCCTAGGGCAGCACAAAACCTAAATACACCACTGGGCGGACTGATAACTCATGGGGCCACCGAGCAATAAAAGATCATGAGGCCCCTTTGTCCTTGCCCACACTCAAACCACACCCAAAAAATCCTATAAAAAGCCTATGAAATGTACCAGGGGCATCTCATGGGGCCCCCTACTGACCCCGGGCCCTCAGGCAGTCCCTGAATGGTCAGTCTGCCCCTGCTAGGGGCCCACAGTACTAGAGCACTGGAAGGCACTTACAAGCAGGGGCGGACTGACAACTCCTGGGGCCCCCAGACAATAAAAGATCATGGGGCCCCTGTGTTCTCGCCCACACTCAAACCACACTCAAAGAAGCCTATAAAATGTACCGGGGGCATCTCATGGGGCCCCCTACTGACCCAGGGCCCTCAGGCAGTGCCTGAGTGCCCGAATGGTCAGACTGCCCCTGCTAGGGGCCCACAGTACTAGAGCACTGGAAGGCACTTACAAGCAGGGGCGGACTGACAACTCATGGGGCCCCCAGGCAATAAAAGATCATGGGGTCCCTGTGTCCTCGCCCACACTCAAACCACACCCAAAAAGCCTATAAAATGTACCAGTAGCATCTCATGGGCCCCCTACTGACCCCGGGCTCTCAGGCAGTGCCTGAGTGCCCAAATGGTCAGTCTGCCCCTGCTAGGGGCCCACAGTACTAGAGCACTGGAAGGCACTTACAAGCAAGGGCGGACTGACATTTCATAGGGCCCCTGTGTCCTCACCCACACTCAAACCACACCCAAAAAAGCCTATGAAATGTACCAGGGGCATCTCATGGGGCCCCCTACTGACCCCGGCCCTCTGGCAGTGCCTGAGTGCCCGAATGGTCAGTCCACCCCTGCTTACAAGAGTGTCATTCAGTGGCAGAATAAGGAATGCCCATCGCCATCAGAGCAATAGAGGAAGGCCCCATAACATAAAGAAAGCCGGCATAAAACGAAGAACACGCTCGCACTTTCAGATCGCTCTTCAAAATCGCAGAGTTTTAGTGCCCACCCACATTATACGTGAATGAGCTCTAAAAGACCTAAAATATATACTACATAAAAAGATTGAATGTGGCCGGAAGTTTTTGATTTTTTTTTGGCTGTTTGTGCAAGAATTAGGGGTTTGAGCATAACCAGGACAAGAAAATATATCATAAACTGTGTTTTAGTTCTTGGGTGTGTCGCCGCTGAAAAGATCTCCTATCACTTCCTGTCCTAACAGGAAATGAGGGGAAGTCTCCTGCTGCAATGCAATAAAAACTTGACAAGGACTTTAACCCTTCCCTAATTAAAGGGTTTTTGCTAAAGCTGGGCTTTAATTGATTTGCCTTTTTTTTCTTTCTACTCAGCTGAAGCTCAAGTTACACATATAGCTGAATGATAGATAGGATACACCTGACATCGAGGAATACTGCATTGATCTTAACCATTTCAGCTCTTGAAGATCATGAAGCCCCCTTCATACGTAGGCCATTTTTTGCTATTTAGCACTGCACTACTTTAACCCCGGCCACATTTTGCACGGGCACGAGAGCCTATTCATTTGAATGGACGCCCGTGCCCGTGACACACAGGGAAAGAAGTCCCTGCACTACTTTGGAAAACGCAACCCGCACGGGAACCTCGGTTCCCAGTATGGTTGCGTTTTCCAGTGCGGGCGGCCTGCCATTAGAACTAATGGCACCCGCCCGCGGGTCCGCAATTCAAGGAATACTGCAGTTATCTTACTTAAACCATTTCAGCTCTTGAAGGTCATGAAGCCCCCTTCATGCACAGGCCATTTTGTGCTATTTAGCAGTGCGCTACTTTAACTGGTAATTGCACTTTAGTGTTGCGCTGTATGTTCGAGTCAAACGTTAGTTCGACTCGAACATCGACCATTTGTGTGTTCGGTGAACACATGAACAACAAGGCCATTCGGCGGGCTGTTCGTTTGCCACGCCCCACAATTCACTACGCCCTGACAGTGCATTGTGATTGGCCAAAGCAATTCATCTGACCACAGGTCAGGTGCCATGCTTTGGTCAATCACAGCGCATGATGATGTCACAAGGGGGTGAGGGTGACCGTGACCCCTTGTGACTATTTAAGAATTGTCATCCCGGCAGCTGTCAGACAACGGGGGTCAGCAATGAGAGTGGAGCATTTTTTTTTTCCTTTTCCGGGTCGGAGGTGGCGGTGGGATAAGCCTCCCCACCCACAGACCCCCACAACCAGCGGCCACAGTTGTGAGGAAAAGGCCTTTGTCCCCTCCAAAGCACCCCCCATGTTGAAGGCATGTGGTTCAGGAAGGGGGGGCGCTTGCTCAGGCTGCATGCTCGGATAAGGGTCTGGTATGGATTTTGGAGAGGACTCCCACTACTTTTTTTTTTTTTAATTTTGGCATGCGAGTCCCCCTCAAAATCCATACCAGACCCAAAGGGCTTGGTATGGATGGGGGGGGGACCCCATGTGTTTTTTTTAATTGCCGGGAAATGCCAACAATTCTTTTTACATTCAGCTGTCATGTGATTAAAGCAGGGGTGGACTGACCATTTGGAAACTCGGGCACTGCCCGAGGGCCCAGGGTCAGTAGGGGGCCCCATGAGATGCCCCTGGTACCTTGTTCATAGGCTTTTTTGAATTTGGGCAAGGACACAGGGGCCCCATGATCCCCTATTGCCCGGGGGCCCCATGAGTTGACAGTCCGCCCCTGGATTACAGTATATTATAGTGTGCCCTTTGTGTTGATTAGTCCTTGATTTATGGCATGTTTTATTTTATTTAAAGTGCTAATAAATATATGTTTGATTCTATCAACTATTTATAGTTTAATTCTTGAGAGTAGGTGCGTAAATTGGGGCAGGCTGGTAGGGGTCCCAGTACATTACTTTGCCCAGGGGCCCATGATGCTGTTAACTAGTTGCTGACCGCAGGTAGCCGAATGACGGCTGCACTGCGGCCGGCCAGTTCTGGGTGGCTGTCATATCACGTCCTCCCAGAACACACTCTCCTGCGTGCCCCTGGGGGTGCGCACCCAGCGATCTCCATGATCGCTGTGTCCTACGGACACAGCTGATCTTGTGATATGGTAGAAGGCCTATCACAGTGGTCGTTTACCACGTGATCAGCCGTGTCAAATGACACGCTGATCACTGGGAAATGCAATTGCCTGTTCTCGGCTGAACTTTCCTCACGCTGTCAGAGCGTGAGGAAAGTACTGCCGAGAATCGGCAGTTGTCAGAGCAGGCATCGGCACCGATCATTAGGGCACTGATGATCAGTGCCACCCACCAGTCCTGCCCACCAGTGCCCATCAGTGCCACCAGTCAGTGCCCAGCAGTTCCGCCAATCAGTACTATCAGTGCCAGCTCATCAGTGCCACCTCATTAGTGCTGCCTCATCAACACACATCAGTGAAGGAGAAAAATTACCTCTGCAACATTTTATAATAGAAACAAAGAAACTTTTTTTTTCAACTTTTTTGCAATTTTTTTGTTTATAGCGTAAAACACCCAAATACCACCAAAAAAAGCTCTATTTGTGAGAAAAAAATGATAAAAATTTCATATGGGTATAATGTTGCATGACCACGTAATTGTCATTCAATGTGCGACAGCGCTGAAAGCTGGAAAGGAAGGCCTGGAAAGGAAGGGGGTATAGGTGCCCGGTAGGCGAGGGGTTCAAACGGCCCTGATGGACCCTCCCATTTAGTACTGTCATGGACTAACAAGATCTATCTAACCACATCAGGAGAGTGCCAAGTGATGCATTTTCATATACAGTATTTCTGTATGGTGCAGAAGAGGACGAGGAAGACTGGAGTAATTCATTATTTTTACATCATCATACTGGGGAACCTTTGCAAATCAGTGGGCTTGGGACTATGGGTGGGATGGTGGGTGGAGCTGAGAACTGTGCGCTCCAGGCCAAAACATATATAGTGGTCGCAGGATGTGACAAAATAGTGACAATGTTTCCGACAAGTGAATTGAAGAGTATAACAGCAATGCACTTACTGCCCCTTTGCCAGGGGCGCCCCCAAAAGGAAAAAAATGCCACTGCATCAGGGTCATTGGGGGAAAAAATGCTGCTTCGTTAGTGGTGCCTGTCCAAGGAGGACTGCTTAGGTATCGGTGTTGGTGGGATGAAGGAGGGGAGCTGGGAAGGAAGGGGGTTCCTGTGGGGTGCATTGAACTAAGGGCCCCCGTGTGGCTCTAGGGGATGAGGCAGGGAGCTGAAGGGCTCTGCCGGAGGTAGGGAGACTGAACAGTTAAACCAGTTGAGAGTTTCTTCCATCTTCTGGGGACTCTATTTATGAGATTTATCCTCACCATCCCTGGACTGAATTCCTGGGTCCTGTACACCCATTGTGTCAATTATGAGGGGTTCCCACCATCCTTGAGCTGAATTTCTGGGTCTGTACACCTGTTGTGCATATGAGGGGTTCACACATCAACCCTGCTCTGAGTTCCCGGGTCTGTACACCTGCTGTGCCCCTTTATGAGGGGTTCCCACCGTCCTTGAGCTGAATTCCTGCATCTGTACACCTGCTGCACCCTTTATGAAGGGTTCCCACCATCCCTGTGATGAGTTCCTGGGTCTATACACCTGCTCTTGCCCATTATGAAGGGTTCCCACCATCCCTGTGCTGAGTTCCTGGGTCTATACACCTGCTGTGCCCATTATGAGGGGTTCCCACAATCCCTGTGTTGAGTTCCCGGGTCTGGCCACCCGCTGTGCCCATTATGAGGGTTTTCCACCATCCCTGTGTTGAGTTCCTGGGTCTGTACACCTGCTGTGCCCCATTATGAGGGGTTCCCACCATCCTTGAGCTGAATTCCTGCATCTGTACACCTGCTGTACCCTTTATGAAGGGTTCCCACCATCCCTGTGTTGAGTTCCCGGGTCTGTACACCCGCTGTGCCCATTATGAGGGTTTCCCACCATCCCTGTGTTGAGTTCCTGGGTCTGTACACCCGCTGTGCCCATTATGAGGGTTTCCCACCATCCCTGTGCTGAGTTCCCGGGTCTATATACCTGCTGTGCCCATTATGAGGGGTTCCCACCATCCCTGTGTTGAGTTCCCGGGTCTGTACACCCGCTGTGCCCATTATGAGGCTTTCCCACCATCCCTGTGCTGAGTTCCCAGGTCTGTACACCTGCGGTACCCATTATGAGGGGTTCCCACAATCCCTGTGTTGAGTTCCCGGGTCTGTACACCTGCTGTGCCCCATTATGAGGGGTTCCCACCATCCTTGAGCTGAATTCCTGCATCTGTACACCTGCTGTACCCTTTATGAAGGGTTCCCACCATCCCTGTGTTGAGTTTCTGGGTCTATACACCTGCTCTTGCCCATTATGAAGGGTTCCCACCATCCCTGTGTTGAGTTCCTGGGTCTATACACCTACTGTGCCCATTATGAGGGTTTCCCACCATACCTGTGCTGAGTTCCCGGGTCTGTACACCCGCTGTGCCCATTATGAGGGTTTCCCACCATCCGTGTGCTGAGTTCCCAGGTCTGTACACCCGCTGTGCCCATTATGAGGGTTTCCCACCATCCCTGTGCTGAGTTCCCAGGTCTGTACACCTGCGGTACCCATTATTTTTGGCGACACGCAAAACTCCCACGAGGACAAGAGCAGAAGCAGAATTGTGTCAGGGACATCTCACTTGTAGAAAACCCAAAAGACTGACTTCACCTACAGCTAAAATATCACTTTTGAGTAGACAAGCCCCGTATCTGCATACAGTTTTTAGAACACAATCGTTTTTGTGATGGTGGTCCTTGGGGGTCTCTAAATCTGGCAGGAAGTATTAATAATCGCACCTCATTATATCAGCAGAGAGAACCCGGTTATTCGCTGTCACCAAATGTCGTTGGAGATGTATTTGGCCGCCACAACCTGCTGACGGATTGATGTTCCTCTGTGGTTAGTTTAGCCGCATCGGTTCATAAGGGATGTTTATGTTGGCTGTCAGCATTCTGCACTGATGAATAGGACTTGGCGGAATGAGCCGCTCATTTACAGATCGCGCGGCGATTAGCGTTTAATTTAAGCAACGATCGCCTGACCTGTCAGGATGTGTTTTCATATATTTTTTATTCACAAACGTACAGCATGGACATCCACATGAAATGTCTTTTCCACACTTTCGGGGCGCTGCCGCAGTGAGCCCGTCCAGGACTTTTCCTCGGCTGTTGTTGTTGGCAGCCGGAGAAGATATTGCGAAGCAGAATTTCAGATTGTTCACAGGACGGCCGCTGTGTTTTCTCACTTTTCAAACTGACAGGATATATATATTCTCCTAACTTCCCATCGAACAGCTTCCTCTGCAGAGTCATATATCAATGCACCCCTTGCTGGATCCGTATTGTACTGAAGGGATGGGATCTTGTTTTTTAGGAGATACGCGGAAAGTGTGTCTTGATGTGAAAAAGTTGTTTTAGTGTGTCTAAGGGTATAGATCTTTATATCACTAGGGGGGTCACCGGCAGGAGGAAGGAGGTCCCGATTCCTCAATATAGATCTTTATATCACTAGAGGGGTCACCAGCAGGAGGAAGGAGGTCCTGATTCCTCTATATAGATCTTTATATCACTAGAGGGATCACCGACAGGGGGAAAGGAGGTCCCGATTCCTCTATATAGATCTTTATATCACTAGAGGGGTCACCATCAGGAGGAAGGAGGTCCCGATTCCTCTATATAGATCTTTATATCACTAGAGGGGTCACCAGCAGGAGGTCCTGATTCCTCTATATAGATCGTTCTATCACTAGAGGGGTCACCAGCAGGAGGAAGGAGGTCCTGATTCCTCTATATAGATCTTTATATCACTAGGGGGGTCACCATCAGGAGGAAGGAGGTCCGGATTCCTCTATATAGATCTTTATATCACTAGAGGGGTCACCATCAGGAGGAAGGAGGTCCGGATTCCTCTATATAGATCTTTATATCACTAGAGGGGTCACCGGCAGGAGGAAGGAGGTGCTGATTCCCCTATATAGATCTTTATATCACTAGAGGGGTCACCGGCAGGAGGAAGGAGGTCCCGATTCCTCTATATAGATCTTTATATCACTAGGGGGGTCACCGGCAGGAGGAAGGAGGTCCCGATTCCCCTATATAGATCTTTATATCAATAGAGGGGTCACCAGCAGGAGAAAGGAGGTCCTGATTCCTCTATATAGATCTTTATATCACTAGAGGGGTCACAATCAGGAGGAAGGAGGTCCCGATTCCTCTATATATCACTAGAGGGGTCACTGGCAGGAGGAAGGAGGTCCTGATTCCTCTATATAGATCTTTTTATCACTAGAGGGGTCACCTGCAGGAGGAAGGAGGTCCTGATTCCTCTATATTATTATTATTATACAGTATTTATAAAGCGCCAATAGTTCGCTCAGCACTGTACATTACAAAGAGGGACAGAACATGTGACAGAACAATACCAATACAATGCAAAACATGAGGGGATTATATAGATCTTTATATCACTAGAGGGAACACCGGCAGGAGGAAGGAGGTCCGGATTCCTCTATATAGATCTTTATATCACTAGAGGGGTCACCGGCAGGAGGAAGGAGGTCCTGATTCCTCTATATAGATCTTTATATCACTAGAGGGGTCACCAGCAGGGGGAAGGAGGTCCCGATTCCTCTATATAGATCTTTATATCACTACAGGGGTCACCTGCAGGAGGAAGGAGGTCCCGATTCCTCTATATCAGTGGTTCTCAACCTTTCTAATGCCGCGACCCCTTAATACAGTTCCTCATGTTGTGGTGACCCCCAACCATAAAATTATTTTCGTTGCTACTTCATAACTGTAATTTTGCAGTGGGAGGAATAGTGCCTCATCATTGGTGTCAGTGGGAGGAATAGTGCCCCATCATTGGTATCAGTGGGAGGAATAGTGCCACGTCATTGGTGTCAGTGGGAGGAATAGTGTCCCATCACTGATGTCAATGGGAGGAATAGTGCCCCATCATTGGTGTCAGTGGTAGGAATAGTGCCCCCATCATTGGTGTCAGTGGTAGGAATAGTGCCCCATCATTGGTGCCAGTGGTAGGAATAGTGCCCCATCATAGGTGTCAGTGGGGGGAATAGTGCCCCATCATTGGTGTCAGTGGGAGGAATAGTGCCCCATCATTGGTGTCAGTGGGAGGAATAGTGCCCCATCATTGGTGTCAGTGGGAGGAATAGTGCCCCATCGTTGGTGTCAGTGGGGGGAGGAATAGTGCCCCATCGTTGGTGTCAATGGGAGGAATAGTGCCCCATCATAGGTGTCAGTGGGGGGAATAGTGCCCCATCATTGGTGTCAGTGGGGGGAATAGTGCCCCATCATTGGTGTCAGTGGGGGGAATAGTGCCCCATCATTGGTGTCAGTGGGGGGAATAGTGCCCCATCATTGGTGTCAGTGGGGGGAATAGTGCCCCATCATTGGTGTCAGTGGGGGGAATAGTGCCCCATCATTGGTGTCAGTGGGAGGAATAGTGCCCCATCACTGGTGTCAGTGGGAGGAATAGTGCCCCATCACTGGTGTCAGTGGGAGGAATAGTGTCCCATCACTGGTGTCAGTGGGAGGAAAAGTGCCCCATCACTGGTGTCAGTGGGAGGAATAGTGCCCCATCACTGGTGTCAGTGGGAGGAATAGTGCCCCATCATTGGTGTCAGTGGGGGGAATACGGCCCCATTATTGGTGTCAGCGGGAGGAATAGTGCCCCATCATTGGTGTCAGTGGGAGGAATAGTGCCCCATCATTGGTGTCCGTGGGAGGAATAGTGCCCCATCATTGGTATCAGTGGGAGGAATAGTGCCCCATCGTTGGTATCAGTGGGAGGAATAGTGCCCCATCGTTGGCATCAGGGGGATCAATAGTGCCCCAACATTGGTGTCAGTGGGAGGAATAGTGCCCCATCGTTGGTATCAGAGGGAAGTATAGTGCCCCATCGTTGGTGTCAGTGGGAGGAATAGTGCCCCATCGTTGGTGTCAGTGGGAGGAATAGTGCCCCATCGTTGGTGTCAGTGGGAGGAATAGTGCCCCATCGTTGGTGTCAGTGGGAGGAATAGTGCCCCATCCTTGGAGTCAGTGGGAGGAATACTGCCCCATCATTGGTATCAGTGGGAGGAATAGTGCCCCCATCATTGGTGTCAGTGGGAGCAATAGTGCCCCATCGTTGGCATCAGGGGGAGCAATAGTGCCCCATCGTTGGCATCAGGGGGAGCAATAGTGCCCCAACATTGGCGTCAGTGGGAGGAATAGTGCCCCATCGTTGGTGTCAGTGGGAGGAATAGTGCCCCATCGTTGGTGTCAGTGGGAGGAATAGTGCCCCATCGTTGGTGTCAGTGGGAGGAATAGTGCCCCATCGTTGGTGTCAGTGGGGGGAGGAATAGTGCCCCATCGTTGGTAATAGTGACACCAATGATTGGGCACTATTCCTCCCACTGACACCAATGATACTTACCTTGCTGACCCCTGCTCCAGCCTGGGCTCGCTCGCTCCCTCCCTCTCCCATGGTACAAACACTTACCGGTCAGATGGCTTCCTTCTCCGGCCGCTTTCCTCCTCTTCACTCGCTCGTGCTTCGCGGTGCCGCTCGGCTCCTCCTTTCCAAGCTCCACCTCCTCGCCTGTGATTGGCCGCCTGTGTGCCTCTCTTGAGCTACAGTTCCGGCGGCCAATCACCGACGAAGGATTGATCCCGGGGGTGTGTCCAGATGACAGGGACAGCATGTCATCCCGCCCACACCTGCAGACGGATCAAGGAGCGGTGTCTCGGTTCCTAAGGCCATCGGAAATATGTGTTTTCCGATGGTCTTAGGCGACCCCTGGGAAAGTGTCGTTCGACCCCCAAAGGGGTCGCGACCCCCAGGTTGAGAACCGCTGCTCTATATAGATCTTTATATCACTAGAGGGGTCAACAGCAGGAGGAAGGAGGTCCTATGTTTGAGCATCCGTATTCCTGGCAGAAATTTCTTGCCTTTTATTTTGCACTCATATTGCATGTACATGCGTAAAATAAATTCTAGATTCCAGAATGCAATTCTCATCTCTTCAAATTAACATTGTATGTGCATATTTGCACACATGTAAAATATTTTTTTTACTGATCTACACATATTTACACATTGTAAACAAACAATTATCTGCATTTAGATCAGTAAAAAAAAGAAAAGCCTGTATGCCTAAAAACTCGGTATTTTTAGGCAGTAGTGGTGCAAGAGACCTTAAAGTGTATGTAAAGCAATTTTGGGGTGCATTGCTAGAGGAATCCCCAGCAGGAGGAAGGAGGTCCAGATTCCTCTATATAGATCTTTTATCCCTAGAGGGATCAGCAGCAGGAGGAAGGGGGTCCCGATCCCTCTATATAGATCTGTATATCACTAGAGGGGTCACCGGCAGGAGGAAGGAGGTCCTGATTCCTCTATATCAGTGGTTCTCAACCTTTCTAATGCCGCGACCCCTTAATACAGTTCCTCATGTTGTGGTGACCCCCAACCATAAAATTATTTTCGTTGCTACTTCATAACTGTAATTTTGCAGTGGGAGGAATAGTGCCTCATCATTGGTATCAGTGGGAGGAATAGTGCCCCATCATTGGTATCAGTGGGAGGAATAGTGCCACGTCATTGGTGTCAGTGGGAGGAATAGTGTCCCATCACTGATGTCAATGGGAGGAATAGTGCCCCATCATTGGTGTCAGTGGTAGGAATAGTGCCCCCATCATTGGTGTCAGTGGTAGGAATAGTGCCCCATCATTGGTGCCAGTGGTAGGAATAGTGCCCCATCATAGGTGTCAGTGGGGGGAATAGTGCCCCATCATTGGTGTCAGTGGGAGGAATAGTGCCCCATCATTGGTGTCAGTGGGAGGAATAGTGCCCCATCATTGGTGTCAGTGGGAGGAATAGTGCCCCATCGTTGGTGTCAGTGGGGGGAGGAATAGTGCCCCATCGTTGGTGTCAATGGGAGGAATAGTGCCCCATCATAGGTGTCAGTGGGGGGAATAGTGCCCCATCATTGGTGTCAGTGGGGGGAATAGTGCCCCATCATTGGTGTCAGTGGGGGGAATAGTGCCCCATCATTGGTGTCAGTGGGGGGAATAGTGCCCCATCATTGGTGTCAGTGGGGGGAATAGTGCCCCATCATTGGTGTCAGTGGGGGGAATAGTGCCCCATCATTGGTGTCAGTGGGAGGAATAGTGCCCCATCACTGGTGTCAGTGGGAGGAATAGTGCCCCATCACTGGTGTCAGTGGGAGGAATAGTGTCCCATCACTGGTGTCAGTGGGAGGAAAAGTGCCCCATCACTGGTGTCAGTGGGAGGAATAGTGCCCCATCACTGGTGTCAGTGGGAGGAATAGTGCCCCATCATTGGTGTCAGTGGGGGGAATACGGCCCCATTATTGGTGTCAGCGGGAGGAATAGTGCCCCATCATTGGTGTCAGTGGGAGGAATAGTGCCCCATCATTGGTGTCCGTGGGAGGAATAGTGCCCCATCATTGGTATCAGTGGGAGGAATAGTGCCCCATCGTTGGTATCAGTGGGAGGAATAGTGCCCCATCGTTGGCATCAGGGGGATCAATAGTGCCCCAACATTGGTGTCAGTGGGAGGAATAGTGCCCCATCGTTGGTATCAGAGGGAAGTATAGTGCCCCATCGTTGGTGTCAGTGGGAGGAATAGTGCCCCATCGTTGGTGTCAGTGGGAGGAATAGTGCCCCATCGTTGGTGTCAGTGGGAGGAATAGTGCCCCATCGTTGGTGTCAGTGGGAGGAATAGTGCCCCATCCTTGGAGTCAGTGGGAGGAATACTGCCCCATCATTGGTATCAGTGGGAGGAATAGTGCCCCCATCATTGGTGTCAGTGGGAGCAATAGTGCCCCATCGTTGGCATCAGGGGGAGCAATAGTGCCCCATCGTTGGCATCAGGGGGAGCAATAGTGCCCCAACATTGGCGTCAGTGGGAGGAATAGTGCCCCATCGTTGGTGTCAGTGGGAGGAATAGTGCCCCATCGTTGGTGTCAGTGGGAGGAATAGTGCCCCATCGTTGGTGTCAGTGGGAGGAATAGTGCCCCATCGTTGGTGTCAGTGGGGGGAGGAATAGTGCCCCATCGTTGGTAATAGTGACACCAATGATTGGGCACTATTCCTCCCACTGACACCAATGATACTTACCTTGCTGACCCCTGCTCCAGCCTGGGCTCGCTCGCTCCCTCCCTCTCCCATGGTACAAACACTTACCGGTCAGATGGCTTCCTTCTCCGGCCGCTTTCCTCCTCTTCACTCGCTCGTGCTTCGCGGTGCCGCTCGGCTCCTCCTTTCCAAGCTCCACCTCCTCGCCTGTGATTGGCCGCCTGTGTGCCTCTCTTGAGCTACAGTTCCGGCGGCCAATCACCGACGAAGGATTGATCCCGGGGGTGTGTCCAGATGACAGGGACAGCATGTCATCCCGCCCACACCTGCAGACGGATCAAGGAGCGGTGTCTCGGTTCCTAAGGCCATCGGAAATATGTGTTTTCCGATGGTCTTAGGCGACCCCTGGGAAAGTGTCGTTCGACCCCCAAAGGGGTCGCGACCCCCAGGTTGAGAACCGCTGCTCTATATAGATCTTTATATCATTAGAGGGGTCACCGGCAGGAGGAAGGAGGTCCTGATTCCTCTATATAGATCTTTATATCACTAGAGGGGTCACCGGCAGGAGGAAGGAGGTCCCGATTCCTCTATATCAGCGGTTCTCAACCTGTGGGTCGCGACCCCTTTGGGGGTCGAACAACCCTTTCACAGGGGTCTCCTAAGACCATCGGAAAACACATATTTCCGATGGTCTTAGGAACCGAGACACCGCTCCTCTATCAGTCTCCAGGTGGGTCCGCCCACATGCAGATACGTCCACATTTCCCTGGACGCGATGTGTGCGCGGGATGACATGCCGCCCCTGTCATCTGGCCACATCCCCGAGATCACTCAATAGCTCCGCCTCCTCGCCAGTGATTGGACGCCGGAACTGTAGCTCAGGAGAGGCACACAGGCGGCCAATCACCGGCGAGGAGGAGGAGCCGAGCAGCAGCGCGAAGATCAAAGAAGATCGAGCGAGGGAGCTGCCGGAGAAGGAAGACAGCTGACAGGTAAGTGTCTGTAGCGTGCAGATGGTGCTGCTGCAGCCAGGCATGCTGGCTGTAGATGGGAGAGGGAGGGAGGGAGGGAGGGAGCGAGCCCAGGCTGGAGCAGGAGTCAGCAAGGTAAGTATCATTGGTGTCAGTAGGAGGAATAGTGCCCCATCATTGGTGTCACTAATACCAATGATGGGGCACTATTCCTCCCACTGACACTAATGATGGGGCACTATTCCCCCACTGATACCAATGATGGGGAACTATTCCTCCCCCCACTGACACCAACGATGGGGCACTATTCCTCCCCCCACTGACACCAATGATAGGCCACTACCCCCCCCCCACTGACACCAATGATAGGGCACAATTCCTCCCCCCCACTGACACCAATGATGGGGCATTATTCCTCCCACACTGACACCAATGATGGGGCACTATTCCTCCCACTGACACCAACAATGGGATACTATTCCTCCCACTGACATCAGTGATGTGGCACTACTTCTCTCACTGACACCAATGATGTGGCACTACTCCTCCCACTGCAAAATTACAGTTATGAAGTAGCAACGAAAATAATTTTATGGTTGGGGGTCACCACAACATGAGGAACTGTATTAACCTTCCTCTTGTGTTAGGGTCGTCACCGACCCGTTTTTAGGTTTTAAATGCATAAAATAACCATATAAATTTGTTTATTGCAACAAGGCTTCATGACTTTGTCAGGAACCTCTATTTCAACGAAATTGAAAAAAAAAATTGTTTTCACTAAATTATAAAATGCTCAAGTTGAAATTATGACCTTTGTGTTGTTAGGGTCGGTTTTGACCCAGTTATAAAAATAGGATTATAAAGCAATAATTAGAGCCAAAACTGAAATCATAAGTTCACTGTCAACCAGCACACTGACAGCCAGCTCCTCTCCCAATCGTGAGCTTTCAGGGATTCTCATTTTGCCTTGTTTTCCAGTATACCTGCACAAAAACAAAACAAAGACGAGCATGTCCAGACATGGGAGGCCAATTCAGTATAGAATTGGTGACTTGCAGAGTGCACATCTCCAATTTGTAGCATGAAAAATGAGAAGAAGATTTTCATAGAGCCAAGTTCTGGATAATATTTTTGGTGAAAATGAGGGAGAGGACACAGAAGGGCATAGTGATTTGGATGAGCAGGTTTCTGAGGAGGAAGACATTGTGGAGTATCATCCAGAAGACACAGACACATGCGATGAGTCTGATGAGGAGGCCACCGGTGCTGAAGCTGCTCCCGCTGAAATATTCCAGTCCAAAAATGGTAAGATCTGTTGGAGCTCAGCACCTCCTGATGTACATGGCAGGGCAGTTGCTGCAAATGTCATCAAAATGACCCCTGGAATCACAAGGTTTGCTGTGATGAGAGTCAGTGACATCAAGACATGTTTTGAGCTATTTATGCCATTGTCACTAAAAAGAGTCATCAATGCTATGACAAACCTTGAAGGAAAAAAAGTCCATGGCACCATGTGGAAAGACATTGATGAGGAATACCTGGATGCCTGTATTGGTGTTCTTCTTCTTGCTGGAGTGTACAGATCCTGCAATGAGGCCACTGATAGTCTGTGGGACGCATCGACAGTCAGAAATATTTTCCGGGCAACAATGTCACTTCAGACCTTTCAAATGATATCAAGAGTCCTCAGATTTGACAGAGATACCAGAGCAAGATCTGACAAGCTGGGAGAGATGGGTGCAGCTCCTTCCACTGATGTTCAACCCTGGGCCAGAGGTGACAGTGGATGAACGTCTTGTCCCTTTCCGAGGAAAATGCCCCTTCCAGCAATGCATACCCAGTAAGCCAGGGAAGTACGGCATAAAAATCTATATTTTGTTATATTTATGTTATATATATATATATATTTGTTCTGTTTTTCATTTTGTGTTTGTACTAAAGTTCCATTGCTGAAAAAAAGAGACTTTTTTGCCTTTTTGAAGTAATTATATATATGGGTCGAAATTGACCCGTAACACCATAGATGATACTATAGTTAATAATATTAAAATGAAAAAATAAACAAAACAAATTTATTTCAGAGATGTGTTCTAAATCCACTCAGTAATAGTCAGGTGACATAACAACCTTTTATTTATTTATATGATTCTCTTGAGGTTCATTTTACATTGTTTTTTAATTGAAATCGAGGGGTATACTGACAAAAAAAAGGCCCAGGGGCCCACACCAAAAATATTAAAACCAATATTTTCATGGATAAGGAAGCCTAACAAGGTAACCAAGAGATGAGAAACAAATTGGATGATAGATAATTGTTTTTAGTGTATTTTACAGCTGATTTAAGACACAGGTCAAAACCGACCCGTTAACATAAGAGATGGTAACAGGAAACTAACACAAGAGGAAGGTTAAAGGGTCGCGGCATTAGGAAGGTTGAGAACCACTGCTCTATATAGATCTTTATATCACTAGAGGGGTCACCGGCAGGAGGAAGGAGGTCCTGATTCCTCTATATAGATCTTTATATCACTAGAGGGATCACCGTCAGGAGGAAGGAGGTCCCGATTCCTCTATATAGATCTTTATATCACTAGAGGGGTCACCGGCAGGAGGATGGAGGTCCCGATTTCTCTATATAAATATATATATCACTAGAGGGGTCACCAGCAGGAGGAAGGAGGTCCCGATTTTTCTATATAGATCTTTATATCACTAGAGGGGTCACCGGCAGGAGGAAGGAGGTCCTGATTCCTCTATATAGATCTTTATATCACTAGAGGGGTCACCGGCAGGAGGAAGGAGGTCCTGATTCCTCCATATAGATCTTTATATCACTAGAGGGATCACCGGCAGGAGGAAGGAGGTCCTGATTCCTCTATATAGATCTTGATATCACTAGAGGGGTCACCGGCAGGAGGAAGGAGGTCCTGATTCCTCTATATATATCTTTATATTACTAGAGGGGTCACCAGCAGGAGGAAGGAGGTCCTGATTCCTCTATATAGATCTTTATATCACTAGAGGGATCACCAGCAGGAGGAAGGAGGTCCTAATTCCTCTATATAGATCTTTATATCACTAGAGGGATCACCGGCAGGGGGAAAGGAGGTCCTGATTCCTCTATATAGATAACTAGAGGGGTCACCGGCAGGAGGAAGGAGGTCCTGATTCCTCTATATAGATCTTTATATCACTAGAGGGATCACCAGCAGGAGGAAGGAGGTCCTAATTCCTCTATATAGATCTTTATATCACTAGAGGGATCACCGACAGGGGGAAAGGAGGTCCTGATTCCTCTATATAGATAACTAGAGGGGTCACCGGCAGGAGGAAGGAGGTCCTGATTCCTCTATATAGATCTTTATATCACTAGAGGGGTCACCGGCAGGAGGAAGGAGGTCCTGATTCCTCTATATCAGCTCAATGTTTCTCAACATTTTTAAGACAGAGTAACCCCGGAAGTAGTTTTCATGTCACAGGGAACCCCTGCTAAATTATTGTGCTATATGCTGGGTGCCCAGTGTGCTCCTGTACCTTTAAGGAGGGGTGGGCTCCCTCAGGTTCATCTGCCCTCAGTATATCCATTAAATACATGTGCCTCTACTATGGGGGCTCCCAAAGTTTACAGAGTTAGGAACTACAGAATATTGGGGTGCCGTGACGAGGCTCTGCAGCTTACGTATGTATTTACAAATGTGTGCAAACCAAACCCCTGTTTTTAACGCATACTGTTAGACAGGTTAATTCAATTTGTTTGCAGGCTGATTGGTAAGCTGAGCTGGGAATGTTTCTCTTTTATTGTGTGACATGCGTCGCCCTTCCATGTGCTCCTTGCTTGAAGGCCAGTTATAGATCGGGGCAGTGGCCATTTTTTGTACTGCTAAATTATTACATCTCTAGCTCATGGCACAATTGTGTGGTCAGTAAGTTGTAAATATAGTAATACATACAAGAATAGGGAATGTAGTGTATCTATCATATCTGACACAAAGTAGATACTTTTTTTAAACTCTCTTGTTCTATAAGAAAAAAGTCTTTCAGAAACCATCATGAATCAGGCCCCTTTCACACGAGCGGACCAATGGGGTCCATATGTCTTTTTTTTCAGGCAGACCCGATCAGTCCATCCCTAGACTTCTATGGACCAACGGGTGTCAGCGGACAATAGCCTGCTTACACCCGCCAGCATCCAATCTGATCTTGTACACCAAAAACAGACGGATGGGGATCGTCAAGTGGATTGGATGACAATCAGGTGGAAACAGAGAGGGGGTCCTTTTCCATCCGATCCTCCCATTGAAATCAGCGGGCAGTGTCTGTGTCCGTTCTGCAGCTGATGGATCTGCCTCATGTGAAAGGGGCCTTATAATAAATAATAATCATGGTCAGAAAAGAAACAGTAACGGTGAACATTGTAGTGTCCAAACATTGGTGACGAGTGGAAACGTGCCTTTCATATGTCAGTAGTTATTATTATTATACAGGATTTATATAGCGCCAAAAGTTTGCGCAGCGTTTTACAAAATGAAGGCAGACATTACAATACAATTTGGTACAAGAGGAAACAGAGGGCCCAGCCCATGGAGCTTACAATCTAGGAGGAAGGGTTGAGTGATACAAAAGGTAATAGCTGGGGGGGGATGAGCTGATGGAGGAAATAAATGGCGGTTTACTAGGTAGAAGCAGGATAGACTTCTTTAAAGAGAGAGGTTTTCAGGAATCGTCTAAAGGTAGATAGATTAGGAGACAGCCGGACAGATTGGGGTAGGGAGTTGCATAGGATGGGAGAAGTCCTGGAGGCGAGCATGGGAGGAGGTAA
Organism: Staurois parvus; assembly: GCF_062004578.1. Taxonomy (NCBI): domain Eukaryota; kingdom Metazoa; phylum Chordata; class Amphibia; order Anura; family Ranidae; genus Staurois; species Staurois parvus. The sequence goes on from NW_028318281.1 coordinate 906,603, forward strand.
CACGGGAACTAGAGAGCAGAAGGTCTTGGGAGGATCGAAGAGAGTGGTTTGGATGATATTTTGATATCAGGTTGGTGATGTACCTGGGAGCAGAGTAGTAGATGGCTTTCTAAGTTGTTGTTAGTATTTTGAATTTTATTCGTTGGGCGAGAGGAAGCCAGTGGAGGGATTGGCAGAGAGTGGTACTAGACACTGAATGGTTGGTAAGGTGGTTGAGCCTGGTAGCAGCATTCATGGTGGACTGGAGGGGGATAGCCTATGTAAAGGTATGCCTAGTTAGAGTTGTGGTCCCATACTTTGGTGGCCAATGAGAAAAGGGCCCACTGGGAGGAGGACACCCCTACATTGCTGATCAGTAGGAAAACTGTCCCCACTTACACACAGCTAAAAAAGAATACTGATATCACTGGTTACTGGGAGTTAGAAACTCTTCAGTGTTCAAGAAACCCCTAGTAACTTCTGGGGGATCCTCAGGGTTCCACAGAACTCCGCTTGAGAAACCCAACTCTATATGGATCTTTAAGTGATGGTAATCCTAAAAGTTTTTGTTCCAGTAACAAACACATTATACTTACCTGCTCTGTGTAATGGTTTTACACAGAACAACCCCGATCCTCCTCTTCTCAGGTCCCCAATAGGCGCTCTTGGCTCCTTCTGCAGAGTAGAAAGCCATAAAATACCCTAGCAATGTGTATCCCCATACTGAAAAAGCACGGCCTCGTTGACACAGGCATACTGATCTGTACTGAAGAAATGGCAAACCCAGATACTCCTGTGCTTAGGGATGGACTTAGTATAGTTAGGACCACACGGGCAGACTGACCATTTGGAAACTCGGGCACTGCCCGAGGGCCCGGGGTCAGTAGGGGGCCCCATGAGATGCCCCTGGTACCTTTTTCATAGGCTTTTTTGAGTTTGGGCAAGGACACAGGGGTCCCATGATCCCCTATTGCCCGGGGGGCCCCATGAGTTGTCAGTCCGCCCCTGGGACCACATCACGAAATTCTTGGGATATACAAGCCTTGCTGCCTTCAAAGGACCGGAGAAGTCCAAATATACTGAATAGAGAAAAACAAACAGAGGGCGCACCGGCCTAGTGCATTACCTTAAAAAATATGTTTATTAAATGTTAAAAGTAGGTATTGTACTCACAAAATGTCAATACAGTCAAAGGCACATCTTGAAGGAACAGCTCTGTCCAATCCGCACTACGTATCTGTCCGTAATAGGAACTCTGGATCTCCAACAGGCTGATGCGTTTCGAGGACTTGCCTCTTCCTCAGAGCCATACGCCCATGCAAAGGGGCCATCTTTACCCAAGAAGGATGGACAGGTGTTCCTTGCTGACCTGTGCAGGCTGGTGGCTGAATGCACGGAGCTGTATGGATCACCATACCCATCCAGGGGTGTATATCTGTGTGGGTCCGATGCACAGATCAGGATATAGACTTGCTTCATCAGACCTCCTCCACGCTGAGTGTCCAGACCGATAGCTCTGCGTTGTATGTGAGGATGGTGAGGTCCTCACCTCAACCCAGAACATCGGAGAGGTGAGCACTGGAAGCCTGCCGGAGCCAGGAATATGGTCAGTATTACAGCTTATTCCTCTATGCCTAGGCCTAATGAGAATGTAACCCTTTGATTGGGTTCAGCTTTAGTAAAATCCCCGACACAGCACTCTATGTGATCCTGAGAACAACTCTCTCTGAGATCTTAAGGTTATCTCCTCCAACTCCAGACTGCTTACCTAGACAATATTTCCGAACAATACAGCCCACCTCTCAGCGATGGCTATCTCAGTTACAGGATGACGAGCCTGGAAATGGGAAATTCTGGGAAGTGATCTCTTCCATTCTGTCCTTACAGTCCTCCTAAGAGAGGAAGGACACAAACATATATGCTTTAGTCGCAAATCCAGCCAAAAAAACTAAAATGAACACCTCTTATCGAGCTTATAAAACGCTTGTGTATGAAAGAAGTTTAATGTGTTTTTTCAGAGTTCTTATTTGTTTTATTTATTTTTTATTATGTTTTCTCAATCTGAACATAATCTGTCCATAATGTGTGCTCAGAAAAGTATGATATCTTTCATGCGGATATCTCTGAGCACTTTTATTCTGACGGGCTCCAAACAAGAGCAAGCGGCTCATTCCAAAAGTAGAGAGATCAGATTATACACGCTGCAGGGTCATAGAGGAAGGACACACCCCTTCTGTCTTTACTGGGAGAGATGAAGCATCTGGCTTAAAGTGTTACTAAACCCACAACAGTACAATCAGTCTGTATATGCAGTAAAGCATGCTTGTTATACTCACTGTGGAACCTAAGGGATTAATCCACCGCAGTGTGTAAAAAGGCTGTTTAATCCTGTCTTCTCTGATCCTCCCCTTCTACTGTCCCCAATTCATCTGCTGATAAAACAGAGCCTTGGGGGCAAGCTGCACATGCTCAGTTTGATGTGTGTTGCTAGAGAGGTTTCTTTTCTTGGGAGAGTGCATGTGATCAGTATGGGGCATAATTCCTTCTATTCAAATCAGTGATGGAGGTCCTGATTCCTCTATATAGATCTTCATATCACTAGAGGGGTCACCGGCAGGAGGATGGAGGTCCTGATTCCTCTATATAGATCTTTATATCACTAGAGGGGTCACCCTCAGGAGGAAGGAGGTCCTGATTCCTCTATATAGATCTTTATATCACTAGAGGGATCACCAGCAGGAGGAAGGAGGTCCTGATTCCTCTATATAGATCTTTATATCACTAGAGGGGTCACCAGCAGGAGGATGGAGGTCCTAATTCCTCTATATAGATCTTTATATCACTAGCGGGGTCACCGGCAGGAGGAAGGAGGTCCTGATTCCTCTATATAGATCTTTATATCACTAGAGGGGTCACCAGCAGGAGGAAGGAGGTCCCGAATCCTCTATATAGATCTTTATATCACTAGAGGGGTCACCGTTAGGAGGAAGGAGGTCCCGATTCCTCTATATAGATCTTTATATCACTAGAGGGGTCACCATCAGAAGGAAGGAGGTCTCGATTCCTCTATATAGATCTTTATATCACTAGAGGGGTCACCGGCAGGAGGAAGGAGGTCCTGATTCCTCTATATAGATCTTTATATCACTAGAGGGGTCACCGGCAGGAGGAAGGAGGTCCCGATTCCTCTATATAGATCTTTATATCACTAGAGGGGTCACCGGCAGGAAGAAGGAGGTCCCGATTCCTCTATATAGATCTTTATATCACTAGAGGGGTCACCGGCAGGAAGAAGGAGGTCCCGATTCCTCTATATAGATCTTTATATCACTAGAGGGGTCACCGGCAGGAGGAAAGAGGTCCCGATTCCTCTATATAGATCTTTATATCACTAGAGGGGTCACCGGCAGGAGGAAAGAGGTCCCGATTCCTCTATATAGATCTTTATATCACTAGAGGGGTCACCCTCAGGAGGAAGGAGGTCCCGATTCCTCTATATAGATCTTTATATCACTAGAGGGATCACTGGCAGGAGGAAGGAGGTCTTGAGTCCTCTATATAGATCTTTATATCACTAGAGGGGTCACCAGCAGGAGGAAGGAGGTCCTGAATCCTCTATATAGATCTTTATATCACTAGAGGGGTCACTGGCAGGAGGAAGGAGGTCCTGAATTCTCTATATAGATCTTTATATCACTAGAGGGGTCACCGGAAGGAGGTCCTGATTCCTCTATATAGATCTTTATATCACTAGAGGGGTCACCAGCAGGAGGAAGGAGGTCCTGAATCCTCTATATAGATCTTTATATCACTAGAAGGGTCACCAGCAGGAAGAAGGAGGTCCTGATTCCTCTATATAGATCTTTATATCACTAGAGGGGTCACCGGCAGGAGGATTCCTCTATATACCGTATTTTTCGCTCCATAAGACGCACCTGACCATAAGACGTACCTAGGTTTTAGAGATGACCAGAGACTGCAGACATACAACAGGGAATGACCAGGGACTGCGGACATAGTACAGGAGATGACCAGAGACTGCGAACATATTACAGGAGATGACCAGGGACTGCGGACATAGTACAGGAGATGACCAGAGACTGCGGACATAGTACAGGAGATGACCAGAGACTGCAAACATAGTACAGGGAAAATACCAGGGACACAGTACAGATGACCAGAAACTGCGGACATAGTACAGATGACAGACAGTAAAGGAGATGACCAGAGACTGTGGACCTTTGGGGAGGGAGGGGGAGCGGGTACCTGAATTTGACAGGTTCCCACTTTCGCGGAGTTGTCCTTCCCTCTACTTCCCGTGCCGGCTTCTGTGACAGCCGGGTGCCTACTGCGCATGTGCGAGAAGCGCCGCACTTTGTGAATGGCCCGGCGCCTTCTGGGACCTGTTATGTGTCCCAGAAGACACCGGACCATTCACAAAGCGCAGCACTTTTCGCGCATGCGCAGTGGGCACTCGGCTGTCACAGAAGACGGCGCGGAAAGACTGTACAGCGCTGGAGCGAGGAACAGGTAAGGTCCTGCAGGAGAGAAGAGCTGAGCGGCCGGCCCGGTATTCTGACATGGTGGCGGCAGAAATACCGGTCCGGCCGCTTTATATTCGCTCCATAAGACGCACTGACATTTTCCCCCCTTTTTTGGGGGGAAAAAAGTGCGTCTTATGGAACGAAAAATACGGTAGATCTTTATATCACTAGAGGGATCACTGACAGGATGAAGGAGGCCCTGAATTATGAAGGACAGTAAACTAACCCTTTTTTCAGAATGCTTGGAGACCCCTTCCTTGGATGAACTCACACTACAAATATTCAGCTATGGGGCTAGAGAAGAGAAAGGAGATAGACAAAGAGATTTTCTGCATATTGCTTCTGAACAGTCAACCTTTCTTTAGTTTCTACATAACACTTTAACATAATACTATGTTCCTCCTACAGGTTCAGTATGTTGAGATTCTGAACAAAGGAATTGTATAGAGATCAAATGTAGGGAGGCAAAATGAGTGTTAAGCAGGGCTTTTTCAACGGGAATGCGGGGGAATGCAGTTCCAGCACCTCCAGCACTGACAGTATGTAATGGCAAGGGGTGCTGGGGTGTGCTGGAGGATCTGTTGTTGCTGGCTACTGGGGGATCTATTGTTACCAAAGGGGAACTATTTTTGCGTGGTGGTCTCTTGTTGCTGGGGAGGTGTATTGTTGCTGGTGGGGGGATCTGCTGTTGATGGGAGTTGATTGTTGCTGGAAGAGATCTACTTTCGAGGGAGGGGTCTATTGTTGGCTGCTGGAGAGTCTATTGATGTTGGCTGCTGGGAGATTTGTTGTAGCTGCTGGAGAAATCTATTGTTGCTGGGGGGATGGAGGGGGATTCTAATACTGCTGACTGCAGGGGTATCTATTTTCTGCTTTTCTTGTTATTACCAAATTCTATACAAATTGTTTAGCACCACAAAATTACACTTTGCTCTGTATTCCCTAAGAGAAGTGGTACTGGGAGGTGGGCAGGGGGTGGAACCAAGTGAAGGTGCTCGGAGGTGGGTAGGGGGTGGAACCAAGTGAAGGTGCTCGGAGGTGGGTAGGGGGTGGAACCAAGTGAAGGTGTTCGGAGGTGGGTAGGGGGTGAACCAAGTGATGGTGCTCAGAGGTGGGTAGGGGGTGGAACCAAGTGAAGGTGCTCGGAGGTGGGTAGGGGGTGGAACCAAGTGAAGGTGCTCGGAGGTGGATAGGGGGTGGAACCAAGTGAAGGTGCTCGGAGGTGGGTAGGGGGTGGAACCAAGTGAAGGTGCTCGGAGGTGGGTAGGGGATGGAACCAAGTGAAGGTGCTCGGAGGTGGGTAGGGGGTGGAACCAAGTGAAGGTGCTCGGAGGTGGGCAGGGGGTGGAACAAAGTGAAGGTGCTCGGAGGTGGGCAGGGGGTGGAACGAAGTGAAGGTGCTCGGAGGTGGGTAGGGGGTGGAACCAAGTGAAGGTGCTCGGAGGTGGGCAGGGGGTGGAACCAAGTGAAGGTGCTCGGAGGTGGGCAGGGGGTGGAACCAAGTGAAGGTGCTCGGAGGTGGGTAGGGGATGGAACCATGTGAAGGTGCTCGGAGGTGGGTAGGGGGTGGAACCAAGTAAAGGTGCTCGGAGGTGGGCAGGGGGTGGAACCAAGTGAAGGTGCTCGGAGGTGGGTAGGGGGTGGAACCAAGTGAAGGTGCTCGGAGGTGGAACCAAGTGAAGGTGCTCGGAGGTGGAACCAAGTGAAGGTGCTCGGAGGTGGGTAGGGGGTGGAACCAAGTGAAGGTGCTCGGAGGTGGGCAGGGGGTGGAACCAAGTGAATGTGCTTGGAGGTGGGTAGGGGGTGGAACCAAGTGAAGGTGCTCGGAGGTGGGTAGGGGGTGGAACCAACTAAAGGTGCTCTGAGGTGGGTAGGGGGCGGAGACAAGAAGTGACTCAGAAGGGGGGAGTTCCCGCACCTATTTTTTGAGAAAAAAAGCCCTGGTGTTAAGGATATGTTAGAGATCAGGAGGCTGGTGTGTTTATAAAGCCCAACCACAAGCTCCAGCCCTCCTCTTGGCTTTCCACCTTCCATTGAGTACCTTAGATCAGTGAAAATCAATATACAACCTTTTACAGGTATTTGCAATCCATGTAACAGATCCTTCACCTTCCTCCTCTTATGATGTGATGATTTGGTGCTGCTCTTTGACCCACCATGGACTCACAGGAGAAAGTTGCAGTCTTGACATCCTGGGTTTGAAAGAAGTGGTTGAATGACAATGGGAGTAGTGCCACTTGGCTGCATCAGTGAGTCTGCAGGGGACATCCACAGAGATTGTGTGAGTATTTCTTTTCTTTCTTTCTTTTCATCTGCCAGGGACTAAAAATTTGTTTTCTTTGCCCAAACTGGAGTTGGGCACTAAATCTACATAGTTAGTTTGGCTGAAAAAGACAGACATCCATCCAGTTCAACCTTAAAAAAACAACAAAAAAGTTACAATCCTACACCCACAGTTGATCCAGAGGAAGGCAAAAAAACCAGCAAAGCACGATCCAATTTGCTCCTGCAGGGAAAACAATTCCTTCCTGATCCCCCGAAAGGCAATCAGATATTCCCTGGATCAACTTTACCTATAAATGTTATATCCAGTTATATTCTGTGTATCCAAGAAAGAATCCAGGACTTTCCTACAGCAACCCACTGAGCTGGCCACAACCAAGACTTGCTAAATCTATATTGTAATGTTCCCTGCTGGCTACTGTCACCAAAATCAATGTAACGGTTGGTGTCTTGTAAATGAAAACAATGGTAAATAATATCCAGGTGCTAACACATTATACAACCACTAAATATTCATTCTGCTTTAAAGTGTTACTAAACCCCCAACAGTACAATCAGTCTGTAGATACAGTAAAGCATGCTGGTTATACTCACTGTGGAACCTAAGGGGTTAATCCTCTGCATTGTGTAAAACTGCTGTTTGATCCTTTCTTCTCTGATCCTCCCGGTCTTTCTGTGTGCCCCTCTTATCTCCTGATAAGACACATCATGTTGAGGCACTCTGCACATGCTCAGTGTGGTGTGTATTGCTAGAGAGGTTTTTTTGTTTCTTTGGAGAGTGCATGCGATCAGCACAGAGCCAATCAGCACTGTCCAGACACAGGTCAGGGGTTCTGCATCCTCCTAGAGCAGAAGGAAAACTCCTCCTACAAGCTTTAACCAGTGCTCTGCTGAACACTAATAGAAGTCACAAGACTGCTGTAACTGCTGATGAGAAAAGGTATTTAGCATTTTATATTTACTAAAATAATTGCATTTCCATGTTCTGTGTACTGTGGGAGACCAGATATAGTGAATGCAGGGTCCGGGGAGAGCGGATATAGTGAATGCAGGGTCCGGGGAGACCGGATATAGTGAATGCAGGGTCCTGGGAGAGCGGATATAGTGAATGCAGGGTCCGGGGAGAGCGGATATAGTGAATGCAGGGTGCGGGGAGAGCGGATATAGTGAATGCAGGGTCCGGGGAGAGCGGATATAGTGAATGCAGGGTCCGGGGAGAGCGGATATAGTGAATGCAGGGTCCTGGGAGAGCGGATATAGTGAATGCAGGGTCCGGGGAGACCGGATATAGTGAATGCAGGGTCCGGGGAGAGCGGATATAGTGAATGCAGGGTCCGGGGAGACCGGATATAGTGAATGCAGGGTCCGGGGAGAGCGGATATAGTGAATGCAGGGTCCGGGGAGAGCGGATATAGTGAATGCAGGGTCCGGGGAGAGCAGATATAGTGAATGCAGGGTCCGGGGAGAGCGGATATAGTGAATGCAGGGTCCGGGGAGAGCGGATATAGTGAATGCAGGGTCCGGGGAGACCGGATATAGTGAATGCAGGGTCCGGGAGACCGGATATAGTGAATGCAGGGTCCGGGAGACCAGATATAGTGAATGCAGGGTCCGGGAGACCAGATATAGTGAATGCGGGGTCCGGGGAGATCAGATATAGTGAATGCGGGGTTTGGGGAGATCAGATATAGTGAATGCAGGGTCCGGGGAGACCAGATATAGTGAATGCAGGGTCCGGGGAGACCAGATAAAGTGAATGCAGGGTCCGGGGAGACCAGATATAGTGAATGCAGGGTCTGGGGAGACCAGATATAGCCAGCTGTACAAAAAACCTGAACCGATTCCCCCATCCACACATTCGCTATGGATGAGGTCGAATCAAAGATGACCCAGTCATGTAAATTCTGGTGTTCACAAATGTCAGACACAGATCAGCTCCCTGCTGCAGCCTCTCACCTTGACCTGCTACAAAGTTACAATGTACGGTCTGATCACTGGGGAAGGAGAGACTGAAGAAATGCTTCCTCTTGCCTGCGGCAGACTAATGACACCATCTCAACCTAGGCATAGTCACTGACTGGAGCTCAAAGACACTGTTTGCAGTATACATTATTATGATGTATCAGAAGGGTGTTCATGAAGACCTGCAAAGTTACTGAGAGATCCAATTAACCAATTATGGACACAAGGCATGCTACTCACACCCAGAAAAAACTCACCCCCGGTTCACATCTATGCGGACGTGCGGGCCGCGTTTTGCAGGGGTACAAGAGCCCATTCATTTGAATGGACTACCATGCCCCGTGACACGCAGGGAAGAAGTTCCTGCACATCTTTGGAAAACGCAGCCGAGGTTTCCAGTACGGTTGCGTTTCCCAGTGCGGGCGGCGTGCCATTAGAACTAATGGCACCCACCCACGGGTCCGCAATTCTCTGTGCGGGTGGTGCGGCTGCACGGATTTTCGTGCAGATCTGCAGCGGCACCACCCGCACAGATGTGAACCGGGGGTTAAAGTACAAGAGGTGTGTGTAGCATGCTCTGTCCCCTCCTGCTGCTTCTTATCCCCTCCCGTGTGCCAGCACTTTCCGACTGTCAAAATGACAGCATGAAGTTGCTATATAAAGCTGTACACGTTGCTGCTGCTCAAAAAAAAAAAGAACATCTAACATTGTGGGGTTGATTTACCAAAAACAAATAGAAGGTGCACTTTGCAAGTGCAGTTGCTCCAGAGCTTAGTAAATGAGATGAAACTTCACTTCACAAAGAATCTCCAATATAAAAGCAATTTTATCAAAACATTTTTGCTTGCATATGATTGGATGATGGAGGTCAGCCGAGCTTCCCTCTTATTTACTAAGCTCTGGAGCACCTGCACTCGCAAAGTGCACAGTCTATTTGCTTTCATTAAAACAACCTCCCGTGTTTCTGAACATTGTTCAGCTGTAAGATGGATACAAAGTAACATTTGTTACTTTTCTATCTACTCTTGTTTCATTCATCTGACAATCAAAGAGATGAGCTTCAATCTGCATATGATGTCAGTGAAAGGAAGTAAATCCACGTATACACGATCAGAACCAGGGGCGGACTGACCATTTGGAAACTCGGGCACTGCCCGAGGGCCCGGGGTCAGTAGGGGGCCCCATGAGATGCCCCTGGTACCTTTTTCATAGGCTTTTTTGAGTTTGGGCAAGGACACAGGGGCCCCATGATCCCCTATTGCCTGGGGGCCCCATGAGTTGTCAGTCCGCCCCTGATCAGAATATCGTCCTAAAAATGCTGCTTTTAAAGCAATCGTACAATAATCTGATCGTTAGTACACAGCAATCGTCCGAAAAAAATAGAAGGGACAAGCACGAAAATTTTTATCATACAATACCGGATCGTACAATTTTTGTTTAACCTCTTCCCGTCCAGCCCATGTAGATAAACGGCCAGACGGAAGCGCTACCACTGTGGGTGGATGTTTCTAAACGTCCCCTCGCATCCATTGCCTGTGCGCTCTCCGTGGGAGCGCGCGGCACAGTGATTGGTGCCCACTGTGTCCTCCGGACACAGCAGAACACCAATCGCTGTGCTAGACCTCTGTGCGAGGTCCCGATTCATGTAATCACTGATTGGTCAATCAGTGATCACATGACCAGTAGTAAACAAGATGTCACTTCCTGACATCATTGCTTACTACGTGTGAAATCTGTGAATGATCACAGAGGTCACATGGTACAGGGCTATTCACAACAACCTTGTACCATGTGACAAGCTGTGAGCAATCACAGCTCTCACAGTATTTCTCAATGGCTGCAGGAATGCAGCCAGAGAGAAGGAGAAATGATAGCTTTTACATCCTATATGGGTGTAACAGCAGTCAGTGTAAAAAGAGAAAAAAAATCTTCATCACCCTCACAACTAGTACAGTGTCACTATGGTAACACTGCACTGCTAGGGTGATAGTATGTTAAAAAAAAACCATAAATAATAATATAAAAAATTAAAAATGTAAAAAACTTTTAGAAAAATTATAATTTTTGGTTATAAACTAATTTGGGTTATTTTTTTTTACTAAAAAAAATTGAATACATTTTGGCCAAGATTTATGAAGAAAGATTATTTATTTGCAAAATTGTATAAGAAAAACATTTTTTTTTTCAAAATTTTTGGATTTTTTCATTCACATAGCAAAAAAATAAAAATCCCAGTGGTGAATAAATACCACCAAAGAAAAGTTTTATCTGTCTCAAAAAAATGCTAAAAAATTCATATGGGTACAGTGTTGCATGACCGCGCAATTGTCATTCAAAGTGTGATAGCGCTGAAAACTGGCCTGGACAAGAAGGGGTGAAAGTGTCCAGACTGGAAGTGGTTAACCAGTATAGTAATTGGCCAAAAATACAAAACAAATACATTACATTCTTTAGAATTTTTGTTCCCTCATTCAAGAATTTTCATACCTTTTAGTAACCTCTTCACTTTCCGACTTGCAGAAAAAAAACAAAAAATTCTAAACGTGTACACGGGGCATACGGATCTGTTCTGACATGCATGCTCCACTTTGTTCAGCAGGTGATCCATGAACAGACCTTCTGCAGAATCAGAGTAGAATGGGACAGACGTGACCCGGGGCGGACTGACCATTTGGAAACTCGGGCACTGCCCGAGGGCCCGGGGTCAGTAGGGGGCCCCATGAGATGCCCCTGGTACCTTTTTCATAGGCTTTTTTGAGTTTGGGGAAGGACACAGGGGCCCCATGATCCCCTATTGCCCAGGGGCCCCATGAGTTGTCGGTCCGCCCCTGGACGTGACTTTTATGACATGCGTGCCCCTTCAGTGTCCACACTTTGTTGCGGGTCCATGTGTGGATGTTTGCAACCCCATTTTGGATCTGTGGGTGGCTGGATGTAAACAGATTTGTATCTGCTTACATTAGGCTGCCTCCTATGGGCTGAGCGAAAAAAAACGATCTGATTACTCCATCTACATGATACAGCGCAGATGAACGAATCTTTCGCTGCAACTATTGTATTTGGACAGCTGGCCCAACCCAACCGGGTGTCAAAATACCCAAAAAGCAACTGTTTGGATGAAAATTTTCCAACAGCCTTCCCTAACAAAAGTCGACCGAACGATCAGAGTGGGCTTTAGTTTACCCTAATCAGCCCTAATTCTGTCAATCTCATCCTTCCCCTCTTAGGCTGGCCATAAATTATACAATTTTCTTGTACAATTTTCCTTTAGATTTACCAAAACCATATTATATGAGGTCAAACCTAAACACTTTCTATTTGTATGCAATCAGTCAGGCCCGAGGGCCAGGGGTCAGTAGGGGCCCCATGAGATGCCCCTGGTACCTTTTTCATAGGCTTTTTTGAGTTTGGGCAAGGACACAGGGGCCCCATGATCCCCTGTTGCCTGGGGGCCCCATGAGTTGTAAGTCCGCCACTGGTCAGGCCCTTGCACTACGTAGTTGAAGGATCTAAATGGAATTGAAAGAGAATTGTATATATAATTTATTGTATATTTAAAGTGGTTCTAATGTCTCAAGGTTTTTCACCTTTTATACTTTCTATGTATGAAGGTAAAAAACTTTCTGTGAATAGCAGCCTTCTCAGCCCCCCCTAATATTTAGGGTCCTTTCACATGGGCGGGCCCGTTTAGCGGATCCGCTTGCTCTGCGGGTGATCTCTCTGCTGATTCCCGCTGAGCCAGCTGATGACAGCTCTGTGTCCGCTCCGCTGCTGCCGAGTGGATACAGAGCAGCTCGCTCTCCTCAATGGGCAGTCTGATGAAAACGGACCACCTGTCCGTTTCAATCCGACCCGATCCGACAGAAAGAAGGGGAATTGGATGCCCATCCATCCCTTTTTTTGCAGGTCGGATCGGATTGGATTGGATGTTGGCGGTTGTAAACAGACACATGGTTCTATGGTTGAACTGGATGGACTTGTGGCTTATTTCAGCCAGACTATGTAACATGTCCGTTTACACCCGCTGCTCCATAGAGGAGAATGGAGGTTCCGATCAGGTCCGCCTGAAAAAGGGGCAAACGGACCCGATCAAAACGTCCGTGTGAAAGAGGCCTTACCTGAGCCCCCTCTTTATCCAAGGATGTCCACGACAGCCTCGGTTCTCTGGGGATTCTCACTCCTGATTGGCCGAGGCAGCAGCGGGAATCATTGGCTGTCAATCACAGCCAGTGAGCCAATCAGGGGAAAGGGGTGGGGCCGAGTCGCAGCTCTGTGTGTAAATTAACACACAGAGCTGCGTCTCGGGAGCAGGGGTGGACTGACAACTCATGGGGCCCCCGGGCAATAGGGGATCATGGGGCCCGTGTCCTTGCCCAAACTCAAAAAAGCCTATGAAAAAGGTACCAGGGGCATGTCATGGGGCCCCCTACTGAACCCGGGCCCTCGGGCAGCGCCCGAGTTTCCAAATGGTCAGTCCGCCCCTGCTCGGGAGTGTGCCTACTTGGGTGCCCCCATAGCAAGCTGCTTACCGTGGGGGCACCCAATAGGAGGGATTAGTCAGGAGCGCCAGTGGGAGACTCGAGAAGAGGAGGATCGGGGCTGCTTTATGCAAAATCAGCAGGTAAGTATAGACATGTTTGTTATTTTTAAGGAAAAAAAAGACTTTAGTTTTTTTTTCATTTTTATTTATTTTATTTAGTTCTTTATTGTTTGTGTTTTGCATTAAAAAGAACTGCAACATTGGGGGAAAAAACTACTTTTTTTGTTGTTTTTAAATGGCTTTGCAATGCTTTGTATCAGATACATAATATTAGTGTAGTTTCAAACAGCACAAACTATACAATAAAATGTTTACTTTCAATATACAGTAACAGTATTTTTTTAGGACCAGTTCACACTACTTGCGTTTCAGTTGCTTTTTTTCTGCATTCAAAACGCACAGAAAGTAGGTGATATGGTGGTCAGTGTCATAGTTCACATCAGTGCTTTGGGTTCCAGTGCGCTCCTGATGCAGAAAAAAAGTAGAACAGGCTGCATTTTTCCTGCACGGAACTGTACTGGAACGCAGTAAAACGCACCAGAATGCACCAAAACTCACCAAAAACACACTGGAACGCACACGTCACTATGTAAATTGAAGAAAAAAAGAGGGGAAAAAATGAACCAGACAACATCAAAAATTCATCGGAACATGCCAAAACATGGCAAAAAAACGCATCTGGACTGCATTTCTATAGTGTGAACCGGCCCTTAACCTGTTCAAGCCGGCTGAACGCAAATGTGCGGCCTCCCGGTGTCTGGGCCTAGACGCAGAGCGGCCGCACATTTGCATTCTATTATAAAAAGGACATATGTGGCGAGAGTGCACACGCCCTGCGCGCTCCCAGCACACATGTCCGGTACTCACGGAAAGGTCCCGATCTCCTCTTTCGATCGGGACCTTTCCCGATCATGTGACCGCCGTGACAACGCGTCAAGGCGGTCACATGACCCTAAAACCCCGCCCAGCCCGTCCCACCTCCCGAAACTCTTAAAAGGGCCGGGAGGCACCGGCGTGAAGGGATTAAACACTGATCAAATAGACAAAAGTATTTTTTCTTTTTTTCTATTGATTGCATAAAAAGGACATTCATTTTTGCACGGTTATAAAGACTTTTTTGCAAGATCGCTGAACCCTAGTTCACACTGATGAGGTGTGGGAAACGCAGCGATTACTGTACACTTCCCAAACTGCATAGCAATTGTACTCTGTTCATGCGATGTGCTGTGGGGGTCAATTAAAAGTTAACGACACCCCAAAAGCATTTTGCAAAATGCAGTGCATTTGCCTGAACCGGATCGCATGGATTTAACCCCTCGCCCTCCAGAGGATTTACCCCTCCTACCTCACCAGGCCATTTTTCACATTACGGCGCTGCGTTACTTTAACTGACAATTGCGCAGTCATGCAACGCTGCTCCCAAATGAAATTTATGCCCTTTTTTTCCCCACAACCAGAGTTTTCTTTCTGTGGTATTTGATCCCCTGTGCGTTTTTAATTTTTTGCGCTAGAAAAAAAAAAGACTGACAATTTTTGAAAAAAAAAAACATTTTTGACTTTTTGCTATTAAACATGTCCAGTAAAAAAATTTTAAAAATCAAATTTTGTCATAAATTTAGGCTAAAATGTATTCTGCTACATGTCTTTGCTGAAAAAAAATCCCAATACGTGTAAATCAATTGGTTTACATGAAGTTATAGCATCTGCAAATGGCGGTATAGATACTGGGGTTTGTTTTCAATTTTTACTAGTAATGGCGGCGATCAGCAACTTATAGCGGGACTGCGGCGGGTGTTCTGACACTGGGGGGGGGGGACTGACTTTGTGTCACTGACATCCCCACTGACACCAATACAGTGATCAGTGCTAATAAAAAGCACTGACACTGTACTAATGGCACTGGGGAGGAAGGGGTTAGATTGTAAGCTCCCAGGATCAGGGCCCTCCTAACCCTCTTGTATTGAACTGTATTGTTGCTGTATTGTCTCCCGTTATATTGTAAAGTGCTGAGCAAACTGTTGACGCCATATAAATCCTGAATAATAATAATATAATAATCTGGGGAGATCAAAGGGTTAACTGTGTGCTGTTTTACTCTGTGCCGTGTGTGTGCTTTCTACTGTAAGCACACTGCTTTGTATGGCTGTGCTATGCAGAGCCATACAAAGTAGTGTGCAGGAGCTGACAGGGGAGAGAACTGTATTGTTTACATACAGGTCTCTCCCTCCGTCGGTAATGCTTCTTGATCACCGGGTGCCGGCGAACAATCACCGGCTGGGACCTGGTGATTCACAGCGGAGGCCGCTAATAGCAGCGCGGGAAGGGCGCGCGCCCCCTACCCAGAATTGCAAAATTGTGTATATATATGTGATTTTGCGCACCCGTGCTGTCCTGTAGCAGTATTACTCCTATAGGGCAGACAGGAAGCGATCCCGTTTCAATGAGAACAACAAAAAAAAGCTACCCGCAATTTTTTAATGCGGATACGGTGCAATTTGAGACATTCAAAATTAATGGGTTCAAATCGCACCACACAGAATCGCATGTGATTTGTACAGGAATTTGATGTGAATTCTGTGTGAAATGCATG